>NC_090820.1:100032722-100150222 GCF_000390325.3 Nicotiana tomentosiformis
ATCTTAAGATGTATATATAGTATATCTTAAGATGTATACTATAGAATATGACTTATATACTATGTATATATAGTATACTGTATGTATATATATATATATATATATATCTTAAGATGTATATATAGTATATAAATCGAATATAGCTTATATTCGATTTATATATATATATATATATATATATATATATATATATATATATATATATATATACTATAGTATATCGAATATACTATGTATATATAGTATAGTGTGTATATAACTATATAACTATATATATATATATATCTTAAAATGTATATATACACTATAATATACTATAATATATATACATAGTTTATAAGTCATATTCGATAGTATACATCTTAAGATATACTATATATACATCTTACTATATATATATATATATATATATAGCTTATATATCTTAAGATGTATATATATCTTAAGATGTATATATATATTAAGATCTACCATACTATACTATATATATATAGTATATCTTAAGATGTATATATAGTATATTTTAAGATGTATACTATGTATATATAATATAGTTATAAATCGAATATACCTTATATATCTTTATTACTATTTTTTTCTCTAACTTCTATAAAAAAAAATTAAAAATAGAAAATTTCTGTTGGGCCCGTTTAGGCCCGGAACCGGATCGGGACCGGCCCACTAAATCCCGGGCCCGTTAGTTCGTGGTCCCGGTCCCGAGCCGGTTCCAGCAATAAGCCCGCGAGGCCCAGGACCATTTAGGACCGGACTGCATTGGACCGGCCCACTTACGACCGGGCCCGCGAGGCTCACTTAGGACCGGGTCCGATCCAGTTGCCACCCCTAGGCAAAGCAAATCAAATTAAACATAATCGGATTGTTTAATCGATTTGATTTGACTTTTCAGTTTGGTGTACTTTTTCGATTCGATTCGATTCAACATCCCTGGAACATGAAATTAGGAAATGTTAGTGCATCCCTTGGTTTATTTATAAATCAGAAGTATTCGTTATTAATGTACGCCAAGTTGCTGTCATCTTTAAACAAAGGTGATACGATACAGGTTTGCATTAAGCTTCCAAAAGGCTAGCCAACTGTTTATATTAATATACTTTTTGTATGCGTATGACAGTATGCGAAACAAATGCTCTACTGGATTAGATAATGTGATTTGTGTATAAATCAATCTACCAAATCAAATAATACTTTTATGAATGTCTATTTTTCTATAAATTATGAAGAAGAAAAAACACATAAAGTCAACTCTTAAATTGGTCCAGAAAAAATTATTTCCACTTTTAATTTTACGAACGATTTATTATCCTCCATCTTTATTTAAAGATTAACTAATACCACTTCAAAACATATATAACACATTTTCCACTTGTATTTTCAATTTTTTTTCACCTTTGTCATCACTGCGTCCAACTTCCAACCTTCTCTCCTCCTCTTAGGCAGTGACAGACCTGAAGCTGCCGAGAAGAGTTCCCTAAATACTTTAACTAAAATTTCAATTTATGTGTAATAGTTCGAATTTCGAGAGTCAAATTTTTAAATTTTTATTGTGATTCGAAAGTACTATAAAATAAAATAAGTAACAATTCAATATATTTAAAAGGCATATAAAAAAAATTACGGTAAAAAAAAAATTCATTTGACTTTCAAAATACAAACATCACTATATAAATTAAAATGGAGAAAGTAACAATCTGATACGAGACGATAAAAAGTTGATCATTGACCCCTCAAATAAACTCCATAAACTAGAAATTAAAGCTCTAGAGTACCAGTAGATAAAATTTTCACCAATAGGCCGCACTAACTATTACACCAAACTCTACAAAAATTCAAACACCAAAAATCAAGACATGTAGACTTTAGAAACTAACCATTTAGCAAATCAAATAATTAAGAGCCCCGGTAGATACAATATTATTCTCTAAATAGATATTTTAGGGTTTTGGGTTTAGAACAATGGTAAAATTATCTTTGTGTGGCCTATAGTCACGGATTCGAGCAGTGGAAGCAGCCACTAATGCTTACATTAGGGTATGTTGCCTACATTATATCCCTAAGGGTGCGGTCATTTCCCTGACCTTGCGTGAATGCGAAATGTTGTGTGCACCAGACTACCTTTATTTAGATATTTTATACTAATAATTCATGTGTACTTGTCTTTTCCTCTAGTACAGTATTACTATATTGTTTTTTTTTTTCTTTCTATAGACTGCTTTGAACTTCGACGTTTGACCTTTTGGTGGGCATCACGAGCTCATCTACCTCATAACCTGATGATCTTAGTGATATAAAACGATGCATCCAAATATTTAGACAGTATACTTTCATTAATCTGATACTAGAATATTAACGTTTGAGTGTTCTCAGTAATTTGTTTCTATAAGGTTTTAGTCTGTTTAAATAAATATAAAAACCAATGGCAGCTTGTGTAATTGGTGGCACTGGTTTTATGGCATCTTTGCTTGTCAAGCTTTTGCTTGAGAAAGGCTACACTGTTAATACAACAGTCCGAGACTACGGTTAGTTTTTAGATTTAACTTATAAACACTAACAGCGTAAAAAAATATTTACTCTAACAATATATTTATCTTGTTCTAACAGGTTGTCAGCTTTATTTTTCAGAAAACTAGTTTAACTTATGATCGGAGTTACCTATAATTATTTTTCCAATGATCCAGTAGACTAAATATTCTTTAATACTACTGTCTAATTTCTTATAGGAAATCAAAAGAAGATCTCTCACCTCTTAGCATTACATAGTTTGGGCAAATTGAGAATTTTCCAAGCTGACTTAACTGATGAAACAAGCTTTGATGCCCCTATTGCTGGCTGTGACATTGTCTTCCTTGTTGCAACACCAATTAATTTTGCTTCTCAAGATCCAGAGGTATAGAATTATACCAAGTAGTCTTAAGCTTTCAATAACATGTAATCGTCATGAGTAGATTGAGGGTTTGCTTTAGTTTCGAACTATGTATACATATAAAAATAACATTCCAAATGTATGCACATAATAAGATCGCGCTCATTCTAAACTTATATACTCTAAAATGTTGATTTGCCTATGCTAATAGTCATTCCCTTTTTATTTTTGGGTAGAATGATATGATCAAACCAGCAATACAAGGAGTTCTCAATGTTCTAAAAGCCTGTGCTAAATCAAACACAGTGAAGCGTGTGGTTTTGACCTCATCTGCTGCAGCTGTGACAATCAACCACCTTAATAGCACAGGCCTCGTCATGGACGAGTCTAATTGGACCGATGTCGAGTTTTTGACTTCCACAAAGCCACCAACTTGGGTAATTTCTCAATATTATTATTATTAATATCATGTGATTAACTGATAAACTAACTTATATGAAAGTTATAACATGAATTGTGTAACCACTTCATTTAAGAGGTTAAATTGTTACTCAAGTATGTCCTGAACATGCAACCTTACGTGCAAGCCTGATTCTTTTTGTTACTGGTCAAGCACATGGACTATTCACTATGCTACCATATTGAATTGTGTGGCGACCACATCAAAAAGTTAAACTGTCAGGGAAGAAGCACTACTGAAGGTCATTAATGTGTTAGATTAACTTCTTCAGTTGGAGCACTCTGGTAAGCTTGATCCTCGGGTTAAGGTAGCTGCCCGGGAATGAATCAAAGACCTAAGGACGGTTCCAATACTGAGTGTACACTTTTATGTACTTAATTATGTCCTTTTAACACTATGGGTTACCGAAGAAACGAACGAAAGATGATTAGAAGTTCTTTTTCTACTATGCAGGGGTACCCTGTCTCTAAAACATTAGCTGAAAAAGAAGCTTGGAAATTTGCAGAGGAGAACAATATTAAACTAATCACTGTAATTCCATCTCTCATGGTTGGCCCGTACCTTACTCCAGAAACTCCAAGCAGTGTTAATCTTGCCATGTCTTTAATCACAGGTCTCAATAAAATATAATACACACACACACACATGTAACTAATGTTCATTCTGAATTGAATTTTCTTAGTAAAATTGTAAATGAATATAGCTCAGAGAATCTGACCTTAAATTTGCAATTTTTGACAGGGAATGAATTCCTTACAAGAAACTTGAAGGGTATGCAGATGTTATCAGGTTCAATATCTATTACACATGTGGAAGATGTTTGTCGCGCCCATATTTTTGTTGCTGAGAAAGAATCTGCTTCTGGACGATATGTTTGCTCTGCCATCAACACCAGTGTTCCGGAGCTAGCAAATTTCTTGAAGAAAAGATATCCAACTTCGAATGTTCCTACAGAGTAAGTAATGCTACAAAATATTAAGCAACAATTGTTCCCACTTGGGATGATATATAAGTAACTCTTCAAGAACAAATCCAAATGTTTCCTTGTAAAATTATGCTTCCTGTTCACTTTTTTGTTAGAATTGCCACTAACAGAGTATAGGTGCATCAAAGATCAGGGTGCAGAGATAACGACATGCAACTATTTAGCAAACCATAGGAGTAAAAGAGCAGGATTTAGATATGTTTAGGTCGTATTAATGGAAGAAAATAGAAAAGGAAGACCGAGTGGGAGCAAAGAAACTAGCAAACTGATCAATAAATAGATATAAATAGGTGCAAATTCTGACATCACCACAGAAAACTTGATTCTTTCGCTCCTTGCTGACGACATTTTTCCTTTTTACTCTATTCCATCTTATATTCATAGACTGCATTATCTTTATGGTTTACAACTTTAAATACTGACATATATCTGATTGATCAATCAATTGCAGTTTCGGGGACTTCCCCTCCAAGGCCAAGCTGATCATCTCGTCAGAAAAACTCATCAAAGAGGGATTCAATTTTAAGTATGAGATTGAAGAGATTTATGACCAGTGTCTTGCTTGTTTTAAAGATAAAGGGTTACTAAAGAACTGAAGAAACAAGATTGCATGTAATACTTAATGAAGGAATATTTTATAAATAAAACAACTCTAGTTGATGTTCTATCATCCCAAACAATCATTCAAGAATGGCACACCTAATCTTCAACGAATTTTCAGGGACTACACATGATTTATTATATAACAGGAAACTAATTTTTGAAATGTTCTCTTCTTTTGGTCCGTTTCAAATGTCCATTTAGTACTAATTCTTTGAAAAGAATATGAAAACATAATAGTTGAAATAACGTTTATTAAGATTGATAAAAAAATCTTAAACTCCGGCTCAGTTTATTCTTGTGGCTTTAGTTCTTTGAGGAGTTCTATCATTCAGCTTATCATATTTGGTGCTCTGATTTTAATTTTTGTGGTGTAGAATCCTTCAATTTTCGAAAACCAAGTTAATTGATAAATGAATAAGAACCCTTTGCAACTTAACAGAGGAGGTGATCTTGTATAGAGTATAGATTATTGCATTTTGATGTCCACAAGTCTGCATTTGTCTGATAAAATAGAGCCTTAGTTGATATTTGAATTGACCCTAAATTGCCTCATTAATCTGGTACATGATGGCAAAATCCTAAATGGCAATAAAATCACTTGTAAAATATGATATTGAAAGATTTAATTCAAACCTAATATAAAAAGATTTAATTCCAATTCAAAATGTGCATACAGCTTTCAAGTTAAGGAGGAACTATTTAGCACCTATTTTATATTTTGAAATTCCATTGGCAGAGTAAACCAGATCCAGTTCATCAGAACTTCCCCAGGGAGCAATAGATTCGGTTCAAGAGCAAAACCACCAAATCATTTTGATACTGACACTTTTTTCATAACCGAGTAATCTCAAGGGTCAGTGTCGCACAGTTCAGAACCCGGTGAACAACGGGCTCACATTCTTTATCCTTTTCCACTTAAACACTAGGCTTCTATCAGGGACAGGATTTGAACCCATGACGTGCACCTACCACATATCACATGTTGGGCTCCTACCACTAGACTAAAGTCTGGGAACATTTTGATACTGACACAGTGACACTAATCAAATTAGGATTAACTAATCAGAAACAGAAGCAACATATTTCCTGCTAATGACTATCTGAGTGCACTCATATTCAGGTACAGTTATTCTTGCACTTTCTTGTTGGAAACCGACTACCTTTATTTGTTGTTTAGTATCATATTATACTTAAAGAATAACATAGTGAACAGCGCTTCCTAGTGCATAGTTCCAGGAAGAGTTTATATATTGACAACTTCTTCCCTGTATCCTTAGATAAGTTTTGAGGCCTTGACATGACTCTTGCACATAATATAGCAAACCTGCACCTTAATTTCATGACACCTTTATTAGTTATTACTCCCTCCGTTCCAATTTATGTGAACCTGTTTAACTGGGCACATAGTTTAAGAAAAAATGAAAGACTTTTGGAATTTGTGGTCCTAAACAGGTCAAAAAGGGGCCCAGAGTATTTGTGTGGTTTTAAAAGCTTCTTATTAAGGGTAGAATTGTAAGTTTAAGCAAAATTGTTTCCAAATTAAAAAAGGGGTCATTCTTTTTGGAACGGACCAAAAAGGAAATAGGTTCACATAAACTGGAACGGAGGGAGTAATATTCATCCCAAAAACAAAACCATTATATCTTGTTAAGCAGTTAACAGTAAGTAGGCTACGAAATGTTCCACTAACTAAAGAGTATTCTTCTTCAAGTATTTGAAATGGCACAAGAGGCAAAGAGATTAGATCTTTGGTGAGGCTAAACTTGAAATAGCTGATAGCATGTTAAAGGAAATTGAAAGGAAAAATCAAAAAGATGCAAATACCCAGTGTTTTGGAGAGCGAGGAGGCCTCGCTTCACCGAAGCGAGAAGCGAAGTGCGCGCTTTTTTCATGTGAAGCACAATATAACACATAAATAAATAAATAAAATAGGCATAGATAAATGACCAAGAACTCAATAAAAATAACATATTAAGCAAATGTTTCAATTCTTAAATCAAGAAATAAATAATAGATTTGGAAAAAACAGCAGAAATTTGGAAAAAACAGAGCACAAGCATAAATTAGAAAACAGGAGAAATGCATCTATATTGTGCCATAGTCATTTATCTTGCTATTGGAGGAAGGTTATAGAAACTTATTGCTCTAAATGTTATCGCATCTGATCAGTGAGTCAATGCAACTCCGAAGAAGCTCACACTTGGAACAATGAGGTGCAATGCAATCCAAGTGATATCTGTTGCTTCTACAAATCTGACATTAAAAGATGACACATTGACAAAAAGGAGAAAAAATAGCCTTTTGTTGTCTGAGAACAGTTACTTTGCAACAACTTTTCTACTATTCATTTGATTTATATCTTCTTATTTTTTCTATTATCCATGATGACATTTTCTCCTTCTTGTGGGTCCTCTTTTCTGCTACTCATACGTCTCTTCTTCTCGGTTACAGATTCTTTTTCTCATTTTCTAGTATGCTCTTCATTGTGCATTCTATTCCCTAAATTATGATTTATAGGCTGAATCTTTTGGAAAATGAAGAATGACTTTCGCAATAGCTGATTGTTGAGATATGACTCTTTTTTTGAGAAGGTTGTTGAGATATGACTCTTGAAGAAAGGCTTATAATTAGCACAATTGAAAAAGCTATTAAATATGATACTGGATGCTGTAACTCAGTTTTTTTATTGTTGATTCAGTGTACTTGTTGAAATACGTTTTAATGAGAATTAATTGAATATAATGCAAACTATGATATTAGCATGTAGCAACACTATCAGAATTTCTCTAGCAATTACGAAAGGCGTGTCCAGAATGGAGTACAAAAAGCTACTAAAGAGTAAGCTACTAATTTCTTAACTGAGAAGATATACAACCAAGATATCTATACAAAAGCCTAAAAGGTACTAGGGAGGGTCATTTTTAGCTGGAAGCCTTCTACCATTAAACCACCATGAAGTGAAGCCATTAAGTCTGGAAAACTCGTGCATAAAAGGCCGATCAAATTATAAATTCATTTGACATCCAAAACAACAATATATCTCATAACTAACAGATATGAAACAACCATCAAATCAAGTTCTTACACGAGGTTAACGTACCAAAATCAGCATCTAAAATGCTAAGCAGCCAGCTGCTGGTCCCTTAGTCATCTGAAGGGAGTTTGAGCTTATAAAGATGGTAGTCATTTGACTTGCCCAAACGCACAACCTCCTTAGCTTCCCAAATCCTTGACGATTTCACCATTCCATCGACCACTCCTTGCAACAACTCCGCATCAACATGACACTTGTTTTTAAAAACGTCTTTGCACAACTCAAAAGCCCAATCAAAATCACCCTTTTCACAAGCAGCCGTAATGACACTTCCAAATATCACCTTGTTTGGAGAAGATCCACTCTTCACCAATTCTAAGTACCACTTTTTAGCCTCCTCCAAATTACCCTTATCACAATATCCTCTAATCAAAGTGCCATAAGTAAACACATCAGGCTTTAACTCAAAACTTCCCAGATCACCAACAAGCTTGGCCGCCTCCGAGACTTTGCTATTATTAATCAATCCAACCAACTTAGCATTGTAACTTCTAATATCCGGAATAACATTCTTGCTAACCATTAATTTCCACGTTTTTTCGCCAGCATCAAACTTACCAGTACAGTAAAATGCACCTAGTATGGTGTTAAATGTAACCAAATCAGGTTTTAACCCGTTCTTTTCAATCTCATCAATTAAAGCAGCTGCTTTATCCAATGTCCCTTTATCACATAACCCCTTAATCATAATATTATACGTGACCACATCGGGCTTTACCTTCAGTTTTTCAGGCAATTCCTTAAACAAGGTCTCAAGTTCGTCATACTTCTGCGAATTGACACAAGCCCCTAAAAGGGCATTAACGGATTTCAAAGTTTGCTTACAATTCCTCTCTGGCATTTCATCAAACACTTTCTGTGCATGCTCAAACAACCCGCATTTTCCGTACAAACTAACGAGCCTTGCAGCGAAACTCTCTTTGGAAATGTCGAGTCTGTATTGCTTTTGGTGTTCGAGGATTTCTTCGATCCATTTGAACTTTTTGGCTGAGGCTAATCGCTGAACTGTAGACTCGTAAATGCCATTTTTGGTGCGGAAACGGTTGACATCTGAATACTGTTTGAATTTTTCGACGAGTCTTTTGAGGTTGCGCTCTTTGTATAAGTCATCGGAGATGGCTCTGATTGGAGATAATGTGGTTGTAGCAGCAGTGGAGAAAGTACGGCGGATCGATCTCGTAAAAGTGGCCATTTGGGAAATGCAGAAGTAAGGTATTGAGAACAAGACTGGACTGTAGGGTTTATGGTATAGCTAAAAGGGGTTTTATGCAAATGGTTCTTTTTTATTTTGGCAAGTGGGTCTTTAAAAGCAGAATGCAAAAGACCTTTTTTTCTTTTTCTGTTTTTTTTTAGAGAGATCAAAACAACTCGAAATATAAAAAACACTTTTTAACTTATGGTCTAATGAGGAAATTACCTTCTAAAATCATCAACCAACTTGAACGCACTTCTTACGGGTTCGTCCGTCCAGAAACGTAAAATCTACGATTACTTTTCATAAATCTAAGGAGGGTTTGGGAGGGTAGTTTGTACGCAAACCTTACCCCTAATTTGGGTAGAGAGACTGTTTCCGATAAACCCTCAATTCCCTCCCTCCAAGAACACCACACTCACCACTAGACCAACTCACTCTTGTTATATGGGGTAACATACTCTCCGCTAAATACAACCGTCAGTCCATCTATACTAACCAATTTTTTGTACACAATGACCACACACACTAACGCCTCTTACATCTGGAAGAGCATGACAAAGGTAGCTAATCATTGTCGATCAGGCACAAGCTGGAATGTAGCACATGGGAATCGAATAAGTCTTTGGCACGATTACCACACTAGCAACGCAAACTACTTACTTGACAAAGATCCCTAGGAAAAAACACCCATATACTAAGCAAGCCATCTACTGGCATAAACCACAATCGTCTCATTACAAACTTAATATTGATGGGGCATATGACCGGTGGCGGATCTGTACTAATTTAAGGTGCTTTAGCACCCATTGACCTCAACATAAACTGTGTATAATTATATCAAAAATATAAGAAACGGATATAATAGGCTAGCAAGCACCAAAGAACAAAAAAGACTAATCGGTGTTGCAGTGTTGAGCTTGAACTAAGGGTGTGTCTGAAGCTAGAGGCGCGGGTTCGATTCTTACTTGACTTGTGACTAGAAGTCTTTTTTGATAATGATAATATTAACCATCGTTTCTTATTAAAATCCTGGATCCATCACTGCATGTGACCCAGCATCACACCATGGTGGAGCAAGGGGGATTTTTCGTGATGCCTCAGGACATAGGATCTATGGATTTGCGAAACACATACTACGCACTGATGTCCTACAAACTGAACTATTAGCTCTTTACCACGGGCTATCCATTGCAATTAGTCGTCGTATTCAACCTCTAGTGGTTGAAACGGACTCTCAGGTATTACTCCAACTCCTTTAAACGGACTGAAAGTGCATCATCTTGTCCACACGTTTGCAGAGGGCAACAGAGTGGCTGATGCTTTAGCAAAGTTTGGAAAATCAAGACTGGATTCACCAACACAACATCTCATGTTTTTTGAAGACCCTCCCACTTTTACTTTCATGCAATTAGATTTTGATGTACTTGACACTAGCACTATCCGTTAAGTCCACTATCCTGTACTATCTTAGCTTCTTTTATTAATGCAATTCTCCGTTTTAGCAAAAACAAAACCAAAAAAAAAAAAAAAACCCATCTTATACTACTTTTCTCTTTATCAGTTTCAACACTCAAAAATGTTATTCAGCACTTAAAAAATTATCAGCTATTTATAATCAGGTAACTCGGAGGGGCTCTAAAACATGATGTAGATATTATTATGATCATAAGTCATCTCAATGATTAATTATAATATGAAAAGTTTAAATTTAAATTGTTTCTAAATTTAAAAGAATATTCACATAAATTGATCCAGATGGGTACCTCCGAGTCATTTAGCTAGCGTTTGGCCATAAATTTCCAAATTTGCTTTGAAAAATATGATTTGGGTGAAGTTTGGTTTGAAGATGAAAATATGTTTGGACATCAGTATTCAAAACAAATTAATTTTTGGAAAAGACATAAAACAAGACTTATACCCACAAGTTTTAAAAACTATCACAAATACCCAACAGTACCTATCAATAACATTCATTATCATTATCACAAATCATAGTCCTGAACATAAATAAATTTAATACAAAATTATCATTTTGATAATGAACTACATAGTACACTATTAGATAACCGAGAAGACGAAGCAATATTGTTACAAAATAATAAATGGTGAGCTCTTTTATAAAACACAAAAGTTTGGGGTAATTTTTTAAAAAAATTAAAATTATAATAGTAATATTTTGGGCCAAAATCAGCTCGATTTGGAAATTTGCAAAAATATGGACAAATTTTATGAACAAGCAGTATTTTGCCAAAAAAAATTAAAAATATTTTGACAAAATCTATGGCCAAACGGATACTTAAAGTGTTGTTTTAACCTTTCAAATTTAGTTCAAAATAAGTAAGTAGTATGTTTTATGAAACCGGGATAAATATTATTTTTTCCGATATATTTTTGCTCTAATAAAATATTTAAAATGTTTAATGAGAGATAAAAGATAATTTGAAGTAATATAAGTGGAAATGTATAGTCTGATTAGCTAAGCTTTTAGGAAGCCGAAAGTATTTATTTATTTTTAAAAGTACTTATTTTAGAGAGTTAAGGTGTTTGGCCAAGTTATCATGGGAAAATAATGCATTTGAGTAATAATAAAAGCTATTTTTTGAAAGCTGAAAAAGTAATTTTTTTCCACAAAAGTACTTTTAGAATCTTAGCAAGCACAAATTGTTGTTTTTAAATTTGCAATAGTATTTTTCAAATTGATTAACTGAACACCAATTGCTACTACTCAAAAATACCTTTTTTTTTTTTTTAGTACTTATGAAATCTTGGCTTCCAAAATATAAATGCTTGGCCAGGCTATAAGTGAAACAACCTTTATAATTAAGGATAAATAACACATAACACCTTATAATACAATTTAATTGCATATACACCCCTTATATTTTAAAGTTAAACGCTAGGGATTCCTAGGCACATCTCTTTTATTTATTTTAAAATTCACCCTAGAAAGAGATATATCTGAAAACTAAAATTGGGTCTGGTCATCAAGTTTCGAATAAAATCAAGAACAATAAATAAATAACCGACAAAGTTTTTAAAGAATGAACTGTATGGCAAACCCTCTGTCCCATAATGCAGGAAGATAATTGTATCACTAATAATTTTGTTATGTTCCAACCATTGTCGTCCTCCCGTGACTCCAGAAAAGACCTTAATAATCTAAGTGAGATTCCTTTCCTGTTAAACTATGGCAATAGATCCAGAGACGATTCCAAATTTAAGTTCTATAGAACACAACATTATATTTATTCTAAACTGTTGTGATTATGATTTTTTAGTAGAAGGTATATCAGAAACAATTTATCTATCTTTACAAGGTAAGGTAAGTTATGCGTACATACTATCTCTTAAGACTACACTGGGTATGTTATTGATGTTGTAGACTCAGAGGCGGATCCGTGATTTAGCATTGAACCCATTATATTTTTAAAGTTATGGGTTCATCTCTACTATTTTTATAATTTTAATAAATTTTTACATATAAATTTTTACTCCGCGTCGAAAGTTATGGGTTCAATTGAAACCCGCCGAGTATATGCTACATCTGTCCCTGTGTAGACTCAATATTTAAGGCTCTTATACCATGTTTGGCCAAGTTTCTCCAAAGCAAAAAGCACGTATTTTTGTTTTAAAGTTGAAGTGTTTGGCCAAAGTTTTAGAAGAAAAAAAGTGTTTTTGAGTAGAAGCGGAAGCAATTTTGAAGAATCAGAAAAAAATAGTTTCTCTCCAAAAATACTTTTTTGGAAAAACACTTTTGAGAAAAATACAGTAAGAAGCAGTTTTCAAAAGTTTTGGCCAAACACTAATTGCTGCTGAGAAGTATTTTTTCAAATTAATTAGCCAAAAACAAAATGTTTCTCAGCAAAAACACTTTTGAGAAAACAAATACTTATCAAAATAAGTTAATTTTTGCGGCTTGGCCAAGCAGACTATTGAACTCATTATAATATATTTTAAAAATTATGAGTTTACGTCAATTATTTGTTTACAATAGATCACTATAATTTGTTAAAAACTCATTATTTGTTTCCGACACCGAAAAGCTACATCTCCTTGAATAGATCCAAGAATCTAGCACAGACCACTATAATTGGAACATGAAATGCAATAACAATATGGTAAGTTTACTTACCCGTCTTATAATATTACACGAAAAGACTCAAGGCCTGTCTTCCTCTATATTAATTGGATTCAAGCCATGTAAACTAAAAAGAGCAGGATTCATGTTGTTTTCCATGGCTAGGCCTAGAATTCTACTTCTTCTTCTTTGCCTAGATTTATCTGATCCATTCTTGTTTACTCGAAATTATGCATACGGGCATAGAATATTAGGCCCCTTTGCACCAGTTCCATGTCCATTGCCATCTGAAGTGGGAGTGGATATAGGAACAGGAAATCCAGCACCAGCAGTCACACATATAACTAGGAAGCATCACTCTTTCGACAAATCAATGGCTGGTGGAGATTTGATCCTCGGAGGCTTTGCCACTGCCCTTGTTGCTTCCATTTTTTGTTGCATTAGAGTAACACGACGAAATCAGCATAATCATGACCTGAGATAGAATCCAAGATTTAGAGTCTAGCAGTTTAGAATAGATGTGATCTATTGTATATTAATATTCTTTCAAAGTTTATGGCATATAAAAAAGTAATTCGAACATAAAATAGTGGATGCAGCTGAACCCGCTCTAGATCAGCCTCAACTCAGAGATATTGCATGAACAGAATTTTAGAAGGGGAGTCTTGGAGTAATGGTCAAGTTGTCTTCGTGTGACTTATTGGTCACGGGTTCGAGCCGTGAAATTAGCTACTGATGCTTGCATCAGGTTAGGCTGCCTACATCACACCTCTTGGAGTGCGACCCTTTCACCCATCGTGCATGAACGCGAAATACTTTGTTTACTTACTACTCTTTCGACAAGTCAATGGCTGGTGGAGATTTGATCCTAGCTAGGAGGCTTTGCCACTGCATGCCCTTGTCGCTTCAATTTTTTGTTACATTAGAGTAACACGACGAAATCGACATACTCATGACTGAGAAAAAGACGAATTAAGGATTTAAATTTGAATTGGTTCAAATTTTTGTTATATTCTAGTGACACGAAGAAACCGACATACTCATGACTGAGACTTTCCATTTTATGTTCTAAATATATATGCTCTAATTTGTTTCCAAATTCAGACCTACAGAGTTCAGTTTTGAGTTCCATTAGACCATCGGTTATAAAGAGATTTTATCAATCTCTGCTTCCAGTGGCGAAGCAATGGAATTTCTCCAATGATGTTAAAACTTGAAAGAAGTTAAAAAACTTTCGACAAAGGGTGTTTAATATTTGTTATATACCTATAAAATCTATTCATTTTACTTATATACGCAATGTAATTTTCCGACGAAGCATGGTCAATTGACCACCCTTACCAAAGTGTAGCTTCGCCCATGTCTGCTCCGTGGACAGAAACAAAGGCTAGAGTAATGTACTGCACTTCATATAAATCAAATGGATATTAGCAAAAGACTGTAAGAGATAAAGACATGAGATTTCTTACCAATGGCTATAAGGTTAGATCTTCTCGCAGAATATGAATTGAATTTAAGTCATGTGCACATACAGTTCAAAGAACTTTTACATTATTAGTGCATGTTAATTTATTGTAGCAAGTTACTTTATCTTTCTTTTTTTTTTTACAGTAACTTGTATTTATCCCGTATGTGATGTGTTAGTGTTAAAAATTATTTACAACAGCCGTATGTGAAAATTATTTCCCAAGTAATTTAGCGTAAGTAGCTTGGCAGTTGTTTACCCTCAAAATCGGATAACAATTGAATTTGTTAGTGGTTATAACTATAAGGACACGTGGATTAACTTGATACAAAGTAATAAATTAGATTACGATTAAAATAAATAGCGATAAAATAACTGCAAACCACAGAAATTGGATGATTTCAGCTTAAGAATGCAAGTCACCCTTGAATTGAATACACTTTAATTGACACCAAGATAGTAAAGAAATAAGGATAACGGTAATGTATTGCTCATGAGTGTATGTTACAATCTACCTAATGAATTGTCAAGTCTCCTTTATATATTAGGGGAGATCTACCTTTTAAGATATTAATTTATTGTTATATACAAGGCAAAAGTCCTTGATTTGCTGACCGTTGGTTCACTTTTTCGAGTCATTCTATGATTTCTGCCGTAATGATTGGTTAATAGCGAGAATTATGGATCCACGCCAGATGAGTTGGCAAAGCTTTCTTCGAGATTGTTAAAAACAGGACCAGTTATGCCTTCGGTAAACTCGAGGGCAAATCGGATAGTTTTGATGGCTAATTTTGACAATGCTTTGGGTTCGATCTTAATCACCGTGTTCTGATTGTGTTGGACGTCATATCGATCTTCGAGATCGACTTTACCCGATCACAAATATTTCGACCCTGGCCTAACCAGGGAATTTTGGAAGTTCGATTGAATATCGAGCTTGGTTTTACCCGTATACAGATAGTCCCCTCATTTTTCGGAGAATAGATGACGAGAAACGATATGAGCCTCCGATTCTCACTTCGATATATTATGACGACGAAATCATGACGTAAGTGATAAGAATAATTGAAAACGTCCCGTCGATCCAATTTTTAAGGCATTAAATGCGTGTCAGTTAATGGTCGGCCACCTTGGGAAGTGAGCCGCCATTTGAGAAAACTATAAATACTCTTTCATTCATTCATTATAACTTTTTTACATTCAAACTCTTGCTCTTTGTGCTTCAAGAAAACTTCATCACCCTTATCTTCTGGTTTTCTAGCTTAGGTTTAAAACTTTTTTCCTTCTGGTTTTTTGAAAGCTTACATAAGCTACCTGTTAATTACACCTCCTCATTTACCGGTACCTTCTTTTTTCCTCTATTTAGAAGTAATGGCAAAGACTTCAAAATCCATTCCTCAACAAGAACCCCCTATTCTTAACGACCGGTTGTTGAGAAAAATATTTCGTCTGCTACTGTCGAGGAACCAGCACCAGAACCTCCTCTGCAAATATTTGTCCCTACAGGGTGCCCAATCGGATCTGATTTCAAGGTTGAGAAAATCTCTTTGGTATCGGACCGGTATGAGCCGGTCTCGAGATATATATGCTCAATCACCGATAGTGTCCTTGCCAAGGTCAAGGAAGACTGTAACTGGGCTGATAAGCACGTGGTGATCTCTACGCCCGAGGAAGCAATCACTACCCACGTGGAGGGTTTTTAAGTGTTTACACTTACCCTTTTATGTTGGGCTCCTTAGATACGGTCATCATCACCTTCTGTAAGAGGTACGAGTTGACCCTCGGTCAGATTTATCCTTCGTTCTGAAGGATAGTAATCCGTCTCCACTTCTTCGTGAGAAATATCGAGGGGTGTCCCTTCACCATCCATCATCTCATGAATTTGTATAGTCCCCGACTTTATCGAGGTGGACTAATTAAGCTGGCCTGTTGGGCCAGCAAGGCTCCGTTTTCCAGCATCGATGAAGATCGGGACAGAGGCTGGTTAGGTTATTTTGTCCGAGTGAAGAATTCAGATTTGATCCTAGCGAGCCTATGCCATTTCCTGAGAAGTAGATTATGAAACACAAGTATAACCTTGCTTTAAAGATTTCGTTTGTTGCTCTTTTCTTTTTCTACCCTCTCATCTATATTTTGTGGTGGTGCAGTTGTTGCTCGGATGCCGGATGCGGTTCCTCGACTCAAGGAATGGATCAAGGGCATTGTGAAGCAAGGACTTTACTCTGAGAGTTCTTGGCGTGAGCTCTCGAAGGGCCGGTGGGAGGCCCGTTCACATGGTACGAGTTTTCTCAAATGACTTTGACCTTGAATGTTCGAGCTATCGATTTCTAACTTGCTTTTACTCCTTTTTTGCAGGTTTACTGAAAGATGTTGAAATGAGGCCTCCGTCTGGTGATGATGATATCTTCACCGAGCCCCCTGCCTCGGGGCAGGATAAAGATAGGAAAAGGAAAAAGGCTCCGAGTTCCCCGGGCCTTGAGAAGAAGAGGCCAAAGAAAAGATTGGCTCGTAAACCCAAGGGAAGCACCAGTGGTCGAGCGTTGTCCTCGGATTCACTCCATCGACTGAGGGATGAGTCTGAAGTGGAAGGAGAGGCTTTTGATCTCGTGGCCAGTATGTCTTCGCAGCACGAAAGGCAAGGGGCCTCTGATCTAGGGGGAGATGAGGCCGAATTTCATCATGTCGGGGAGATCGAGGTGGAGGTAGGATCTGAGGCTCCCCGAGATGCTGACATAGCCCCGCAGGAAGCACTCGGCCCGATAGAGATTGCCGACTCGCCATCGTTCACCTAGTCAATGTTTAACGAGAACCAAGTTGCAAAAGAACGCCCCCTCGAGGGGGTCCATAGATCGAACGATCCCTTCCATGATTTTTTCGACGGTGTGGATTCTACGGCCACGGATGACGGCATTAGATTTGGCGATTTAGAGATACTGATGAAGAGCTCTCCCTTAGAAGCAAGCGGGCCTTCCTCGAGCCCGAAATTGGTCGATCGATTCCCTGCCCTGAGTGCATATCCTGATCGGAAGCGCACCATTATTTTTTCACTTTTAGGATCATGCTGACTTGGTCGAGCAGGTAAAAGTTTTCGAAGTAAGTGATGATGAATTTGATTCGGTGACTGATGGTCAAAATCCGCAGGTCCAACAAAAACTCGATCGGATTGCTCAACTCCGAGCTGGAATAGACATAGTCAAAGCTAAGACCGATGAATGGAGAGGAAAAATAGATCGCTTGGCCTCGAAAAAAGTGGTTGTTCGGGCATAATTAACTTCGGCCAAAATCCAGCTAAGAGCGACAAAGGAAAAGGCCGAGGTTCAAACAAAAAATGTCGAGGAGCTCCAATCTCGGCTCAGTTCGGTCGTCTCTGATCGAGATAATCTGGTCGAGGACCTAAAAATGGCCAAGTCAAAGGTCATCGTGGCCATGTCCGGAGCTACTGAAATAGTGGCCCAGTACAAGGCTGATGCCAAAGCTGCTCAAGACCAATCAAAGAATATAGACGAGCATATGAAGTGGCAATCTCGAAGGCAAGCCTTAGAGGAAGTTCACGCTCGGGGCTTTGACTTATCGGTCGAGATCAAGGATGCCAAGGTGTTCGAACCTGAGGCCAAGAAGCTGGCCTATCCCAAGGAGGAGGATTCCGAGGACACAAGCGGATACAAGGACAGAGAAGACCCCGGGATCCTGATGATGAGGCGGGCCCCGACCAAGATCAGGCGGCTTCTGTTTGATTTTATTTCTTTCTGTACTTAGTACTCTGTGTTGAGTTTGGTCGGCCTTTGTAAAAACAACACTATGTAAATACAAATTCTCTATTGTTTTGATAATTCTCGAATTCTTCCTTTGCTTTTCTTTTTACGTTTTTGCAAGATTGAAATGCCTTAGCATTAAATAGTCATGTTTGAACAGGCTTTGCCTTTGATTTTATTATATCTAGGGCATCGTAGGATTTGGTATGTCCGGGAACTCTTCCTGAATACTCATATTTTTTAGAATGTCGAGAGTGAGTTTTGTTCAGGTTTTCGTAAGCTTTTGTAACCTTGGGTTTTGTTAACCCGGAAATGGCCTTAGCCTTTAGTTCGGGCAATGCCAAATAAGCTTTGTACCCTTGAGTGTTACTAACTCGGAACGATCTTATCCTTTTAATTTGGGCAACGCCAAATAAACTTTATGCCCTCGAGTGTTATTAACTCGAAACAACCTTAACCTTTTAATTCGAGCAATGCCAAATAAACTTTATTCCCTCGAGTGTTATTAACTCAGAACGACCTTAACCTTTTAATTCGGGCAATTCCAAATAAGCTGCATGCCCTCGAGTGTTATTAACTCAAAATGGCCTTAACCTTTTAATTCGGGCAACGCCAAATAAGCTTCATGCCCTCGAGTGTTATTAAATCGGAAGGACATTAACCTTTTAATTCGGGCAATGCCAAATAAGATTAATGCCCTCGAGTGTTATTAACTCGGAATGGCCTTAACCTTTTAATTCGGGAAATGCCAAATAAGCTTCATACCCTCGAGTGTTATTAACTCGGAACGGCCTTAACCTTTTAATTCGGGCAATGCCAAATAAGCTTCATGCCCTCGAGTGTTATTAACTCGGAATGGCCTTAGCCTTTTAATTCGGGCACTCCAAATAATCTTCATGCCTTCGAGTGTTATTAACTCGAAACGGCCTTAGCCTATTAATTTGGGCAATGCCAAATAAGGTTTTTGCCCTCGGGGTTCGTTAACCCGGAATGGCCTTAGTCTTTTAATTTAGGCAATGCCTAAGCGGTAGTCCCCGAGTGAGAGTGAATGTTCGAACTCGGATAAAGGTGGCCCTTGGGCTCGATAGATTTAGGAAATTCCTTGAAGGATGCACGGTCGACAGTCCCCGAGTGAAAGTGAATGTTCAAACTCGGATTAAGGCGGCCCTTGCGCTCGATAGCTTTAGGAATTTCCTTGAAAGATGTAAGAAATACTTTAAAGGACAAGATGTTTATGTGTAAGGAAGAATCTTCTTTTATATTCTTGTGCACAATAGTTGTACATGTATACATGTTTTGTGCCGAGGCTCGAGCGGTCTATGTGGGCACGGTTCATTTGATCGTTTGGCTATTACAATAAATCCTATTGATCGAGACACTTCAATCACAGAATTTCTTTCCTTGTTAAAGTCGATATTCGAGGGTATTGCCACCAGTGTTCGGGGCTTACTGAAGAGTGGCCTCGAATGATGTTGTGATTATTGTCACCGGTTTGTAACCAGCCTTCAATTCTAAATTAGCACGATTTACTTGTTTCCTCATTAAAAACCTTGCCGGAAAACCTATTTGGGACAAAGCCGGTTCAAGGGAAAAAGAGTGCAACGTGTGCTTTCGGACCTAGGATCTCGTATCATCCCTTGTTGGTTATTTTCTCGTGTTAGTTTGAAATGTAAAAATAAAAGAAAGAATCGTGGTCGTACCTTAGCAGTAATATCGCTTTAAGTGAGTTATATTCTAGTTGTTCGGTAATTGCTCGCCGTTCATTATTCCGAGCTTATAGGACCCTTTTTCGGTGATCTTGATAATTTGGTACGGTCATTTCCAGTTCGGTCCTAATTTTCCTT
The DNA here is from genome assembly GCF_000390325.3 of Nicotiana tomentosiformis. Classification (NCBI taxonomy): domain Eukaryota; kingdom Viridiplantae; phylum Streptophyta; class Magnoliopsida; order Solanales; family Solanaceae; genus Nicotiana; species Nicotiana tomentosiformis. Next base: position 100,053,080 of record NC_090820.1, read on the forward strand.
CGTTCGGGTTTCGGGTGCTCAGTGTAACTTTTCTTAGTACCAAGTCCCCTGTATTGAAGCGTCGAAAGTTGGCCCTTCGATTGTAATATCTTTCGATCAGATGTTTTTGGGTGGCCAACTAGATAAGGGCAGCTTCGCGCCTTTCATCTAATAGATCCAGGCCCGTACTCATAGCCTCATCGTTCGATTCTGTTGTTGCATATCGGAATCTGATGCTTGGTTCTCCGACCTCAACTAGTATTAAAGCTTCGGTGTCATAAACCAAAGAAAACGGGGTGGCCCTGATACTAGACTTCGAGGTAGTACGGTACGCCCATAGGACCTCAGGTAGCATTTCCTTCCATTTTTCTTTGGCGTCGATCAACCTCTTTCTGAGGTTTTTGATTATGGTTTTATTGGTGGATTCTACTTGTCCGTTCCTACTAGGGTGGTAAGGAGTGGATAAAATCCTTTTGATCTTATGGTCTTCAAGAAACTTGCTTACTTTGCTGCCAATAAACGGTTTCCTGTTGTCACACACAATCTCGACTGGTATTCCGAATCAACATATGATGTGGTCCCAGATATAATCAATGAATTCTTTTTATTTGACCTTTTCATATGCCTGTGCTTCCATCCATTTAGAAAAATAGTCAGTCATAAATAAAATAAATTGAGCCTTACCGGGTGGCCATGGAAGGGGGCCAACGATGTCCATCCCCCATTTCATGAATGTCCATGGTGACAAGACCGAATGTAGAAGCTCTCCGACTTGATGAATCATCGTAGAATGCCTTTGGCATTTATCACATCTTCGCACGAATTCCTTCGCATCTTTTTCCATGTTGAACCAGTAGTAACTGACTTTGACTATTTTTCGAACTAGCGATTCGGTAGCCGAATGATTTCCACAGGTGCCTTCGTGGATTTCCCTCAAAACATACTCAGTATCCCTCGGCCCTAGGCATATTGCAAGTGGGCCGTCGAACGTTCTTCTGAACAGGATTCTATCTTCGGACAGGCTAAATCGGGCTGCCTTTGTACGCAGGGCCCTCGATTCTTTTGGACCCGAGGGCAGTTTACCGGCCCTAAGATATTCCACATTCTTATTCCTCCAGTCCTAAGTTAGGCTTGTTAAGTTGATCTCGGCGTGACCTTCTTCCACCACTGATTTCATAAGCTGTACGACTTCTCCCGAGTTGATCTCATCATCTTCTGCCGAAGATCTTAAGTTAGCGAGGGAATCTGCCTCGTTATTTTGATCCTGAGGTACATGTTGCAAAGTTTGTTCTTTGAACCGATGTAATGCCACCTGTAACTTGTCCCTATATCTTTGCATTCATTCTTCTTTGACCTCGAATGTCCTATTAACTTGGTTTACCACAAGGAGGGAGTCTCACTTGGCTTCGATCACCTCTGCCCCCAAGCTCTTAGCTAGTTCGAGGATTGCAATCATGGCCTCATATTCATATTCAGCCTCGTTGTTAGTCGATTTCACGGTCTTAATGGATTGTCTAATTATATTACATGTTGGTGGATTTAGTACGATGCCAAGTCCGGACCTTTTTGCGTTCGAGGCGCCGTCCATGAATAGGGGCCAGATTCCCGAGGAAGTTCCGGGAATTAAGGCCGGTGTAAAGTCGGCCACAAAGTCTGCCAAAATTTGAGACTTAATGGCGGTCTGAGGTATGTACTCGATATTGTAACCACTTATTTCTACGGTCCATTTGGCCAATCGTCCCGAGAGTTCGGGCATACGCATAACGTTCCTAACGAGTAAGGAGTTACGACACATATGGGGTGACATTGGAAGTACGGTTTTAGCTTCCTAGAGGCGCTTAGCAAAGCGAGCGCCAGTTTTTCCAAGTCAGGGTACCTAGTTTCGGCCTCACCTAAGGTCGTAAATTGGAAATTGCGCACCTTGCTCTTCACGAACTAGGACTCCACTTACCGTTATCTCCGAGACCGCCAAGTACAAGTACAGTTATTTGTCTGACTTTGGTGTGTGAAGCAGCGGCGGGCTCGATAAGTACTTCTTTAGCACCTCCAAAGCTCGTTGGCATTCCGGAGTCCATGAAAAGTTATTCTTCTTTTTCAATAGTGGGAAGAATCAGTGGCTTTTATCGGACGACCTTGAAATAAATCGCCTGAGGGCGTCTATGCATCCGGTTAGCCTTTGCACGGCCTTTACATTATCCACGACCGTGATATCTTCGATGGCATTGATCATGTCGGGGTTGATCTCGATTCCTCGGTTGGATACCATGAACCCGAGGAATTTACCCGATCCGATTTCGAACACACATTTTTCCGGGTTCAGCTTCATATTGTACTTCTTCAATATGCTGAGGGTTTCCTACAAATGTTTTAAATGGTCCTCTACTCGCAGGGACTTAACCAATATATCGTCAATGTAAACCTCCATCAATTTTCCTATTTTTTCCTCAAACATTCGGTTTACTAGGCGTTGATAAGTGGCACGGGAATTCTTTAATCCGAATGGAATCACGTTATAGAAGTACGTGTCGTACTTAGTGATGAAGGAGTTTTTTTCCTAATCATTCGGGTCCATCCGTATCTGGTTGTACCCGGAATAGGCATCGAGAAAACTAAGGGTCTCGTGGCCAGTCGTGGCATCGATCATGCGATCAATGTCGTGCAGAGGGAAAGAGTCCTTGGGACATGCTTTGTTCATATCCTTATAATCTACACACATACTTAATTTGTCCCCTTTTTAGGGACTACCACTACGTTTTCTAACCAATCCGGGTATTTAACCTCCCGAATAAACCCTATTTTAAGGAGTTTAGATACCCCGTTCTTAATGAAAGCGTGTTTGACCTCGGACTAGGGCCTCCTCTTCTGCTTGACCGGATTGATTTTCGGGTTCAGGCTTAGCTTGTAAGTGGTTATCTCTGGTGGGATCCCTGTCATATCAAGATAGGACCAAGCGAAACAATCCATGTTAGCTATGAGAAATTGAATAAGTTTTTTCCTGAGCTCGGGAGTTAACCCCGTGCCCAGGTATACCTTCTGATCGTGTAGATCTTTGATCAATATAACCTGTTCCAGCTCTTAGATCGTCAATTTAGTTGTGTCGGAGTCGTCGGGGACTATAAACGATCGGGGAACCCCATAATCATCATCTTCATAACTCCCCTGCTTATCTGGTTGGGTCGTGGCCGGTATCAGTGACTACTATTTGGCCTCTTGGATCGCACCCGAACTTGGTTCCTTCGACGTTGTGAGTGTTGATATTGGAATCGCTTCTTCGATTGCAAACATCTCTTTTGTGGCCGGTTGTTCCCCATAAATTATTTTAATCCCTCCCGGAGTTGGGAATTTTAACACTTGATGAAGAGTTGAGGGCACTGCCCTCATGTTGTGGATCCATGGCCTTCCGAGAAGGGCATTGTACCTCATGTCTCCATAGATCACATAAAACTTGGCCTCTCGTATAGTTCTGGTGGTATTGACCAGTAACGTTATCTCCCCTTAGTGGTTTCACATGCCATGTTGAACCCGTTTAGAATTCGGACTGCACGCACGATTTTGTCTTGTAGACTGAGTTGTTCCACGACCCTCGATCGAATGATGTTGGCCGAGTTACCTGGATCAATCAATACACGTTTAATTCGAGTTTTATTTACGAGTACAACTATTACCAGCGCATCATTGTGGGACTGTATGATCCCTTCCACATCCTCGTCGCTGAAAGATAAAAAATTTTCTGGTATGTAGTCTCGAGTTCGTTTCTCCCTAGTATGGATACTTTGGTGCATTTCAACGTCGGCCCTTGTGGGATGTTGACTCTGCCGATGATCATATTAATGACGTATTGAGGTTCGGTATCTTCTTGTTCTGTATGTTTGTTAGAATCCCTGTTCCTAAAATGATTCTTGGCCCGGTCGCTCAAGAATTCTCGTAGGTGCCCATTGTTGAATAATCAGGCTACTTCTTCTCTCAGTCATCGACAATCTTCCGTTCTATGACCGTGAGTTCCATGATATTTGCACATCGGGTTAGGATCCCTTTGAGCTAGATTGGATTGTAGAGGTCGAGGCCATTTGGTATCCTTGATGTTCCCGATAGCGTATACGATGGCGACAACATCGATATTAAAGTTGTATTCCGATAGCCTCGGCGCTTCTTTAGGCCAGATGGACCTGTCGAAGCTGTTTTTGGTCATGATCCCCCGGTTGCTTCGACCTTGGTCATTTCTCCTTTCGTTTCTTATGGGGTTTCTCCCGGACCCACTGCTCCTCCGATTTCTATTATATAGCAGATAACGATCCATGTTTGATCTTGCTTCATGATCGATGTCTCTCTTGACTCTGTCGAGGGTTCTGACGGGATAAATAGACTCCGAAGGGTCCCCGAGTTGGTCACCTTCGACTCTGATTTTTGATTGATACCGGTTATGTACATCAGCCTAGGAAATATCAGGGTATTCTATCAGATTTTGCTTCAGTTTGTGTGAAGCCACTGAGCTCCGAATATTGAGTCTCTGAGTGAAAGCTTGAACAATCCAATCATCAATGACTGGCGGCAGATCAATTCGTTCCATTTGGAAACAGGACACGAATCTCTGAGCATCTCATTATCCTTCTGTTTAACTTTGAAAAGGTCTGATTTCCTGGTTTCGACCTTGATGGCACCAACATGTGCTTTCACGAAGGAGTCTGCAAACATAGCAAATGAATCAATAGAATTAGGAGGTAAGTTGTGATACTATGTCATAGCTCCTTTTGACAGGGGCTCCCCAATTGTTTTTAGTAGAATAGACTCGATCTCGTCGTCTTCCAAGTCATTCCTTTTGATGGCACATGTGTAAGAGGTTACATGCTCATTTGGATCAATCGTTTCATTATACTTAGGTATTTCGGGCATACGGAATTTCTTGGGGATCAGCTTCGGAACCATGCTCGGAGGAAAAGGTTTTTGCACGAACTTCCTAGAATCGAGTCCTTTCAGTATCGGAGGTGCTCTTGGGATTTGATCTACCCTGGAATTGTAAGTTTCTACCTTTTTGTTGTTTGCTTCGATTTTGTTTCCCTCTTATTCTATCCGCTTTATCAGCTCCTCGAGCATTTTTATAATCTCGGGGTTAGTACCCGATTCTTGTTCATTTGACCAAAGTACGATCGGTTCATTTCTACGGGTGACTTCATGGGGCAGATAGGGTTCAACCCTGCTCGGTGTCTGGCTTTGACTCTGCAACTGAGCTATCGCCACCTATTGAGCTTGCAACATTTCGAAGATCATCTGTAGGTTGATCCCGTCTTCTTCATTATTTTGTGTGTTTCGAGCTGCCGATCAGGCCCACAACGGATGCTATTTTTGGGGTCGGTAGGCAAGTTTGCATCGATAGCCACATATGAATTAACATCAATAGAATCCGCGATCGAAATGCCAACGGGATCAACGGGTGGCCCTACATTGCCGGGCGCCATTTTGTTATTCTCACCCTGATGACCGCACTCGTTGTCGATATGTAGGGGTGCTAATTGAGAGTTTGGAATTTTTAGCCTGAAATCAAAGATACTTCAAAGAGTAAGTGTAAAGTAGTGTGTGTTATGAAGATTTGTATCAAATAACCACTATTATCCTTAGCCCCACGGTGGACGCCAAACTGTTTAATTACTAAAACTTGTCAGAGTGTTGTAGCTGAAAGTACTTTAGAGCTCAGACTTTGGGATGTTAACGTATGTCGCAATTTGCAACAGTGACCAATAAATCACATTTACGAAGAACGATTGGAAACGCGCAATTCATTGTAGCAATTTATAAATAACATTCATTTATTGCGATTTTGCATTTAATATTGCAATTTATAAGTCGCATTGTGATGACCCGATAGGTCATTTATAGTTTTTCCCTTCATTTCTATGTCTCGAGGCTTCGAATAACTCTGTTTAGCCTCCATCTATTTGCGTGCACAGTCTGTATCCTCATTCCGGAAAGTTGTTTTTAGAAAATTGATGAAAATATAAAATCGTGCCTTAAAACTCGTTTGAGTTGACTACGATCAACGTTTTGTGTAAACGGACCCGGACTAGTGTTTTGGCATCCCGGTGGATCTGTTTCGTGATTTGGGACTTGGGCGTATGCCCAAAATTGAATTCAGAAGTCCCTAGCTTGATCTAACGTAATTTATTGAAAACTAGCAATTTAAAGGTTTAAAGAATTTTTAAGTTTGACCGTAAGTTGACTTTATTACTACCAGGTTCGAATTTCAGTTCCACAACTTGGTATAGGTTCATTTCAGCATTTATGACTTGTCTGCAAAGTTTGGTGCAAAACGGAGTTGATTTGACGTGATTCAGATGTTCGGTTGTAAAATTGCATTTTCTTAAGTTTCATTGAAAATTTCAAACAATTTCATCGCATTTGTGAAAGGATGCTATGGTAGGTTAGTTCGTATTTGCGATCAAATGGTCGCATTTGCAGTTGTCTAGTGTTCGCAATTGCGATGAAAGCAGAGATGGAGTGTCTTCGCATTTGCGAAGGATTTCTCGCATTTGTGGAGTTCGCATTTGTGAACCCCAGGTTTCATTTGTGACATCTGCGCCCAAACAAAAGGAGGGAAAGACGGGGTTTGGCTTATTTTTCACAAACTCTCAACCCTAAACACCCTAGAAGCGATTTTTCCAAGAGATCTTCTTCCTAAATTCATTGGTAAGTGACCTTAATCTATTTCTTTTCAATTACCCATTACATTTCATAAGTTTTCAACATCAAATCTAAGATTTTCATGATAGAAATAAGGGATTGAGGCAGATTAGAGATTTTTGTAAATTTGGGATTTAGACCTCGAATTGAGGTCATATTTCGAAACAAATTACATAACCGGGCTCGGGGGTGAATGCGTAATCGGGTTTTGGTCCGAATATCAGGTTTTGACCAAGCAGACCCGGGGTTGACTTTTTGGAAAAAGTGTAAAGATCGTAACTTTATGTATTGTAATTAAATTGTCTAGCATTATTTGATGTTATTGAGTAAATTTTGGTTAGATTCAATTGGTTTGGAGGCGGATTTTAGAGGAAAGGCCCTAGTTGAGCTTTGATTTGCTTGCGAAGTGAGATAAGTGTTGGGTCTAACCTTGATTTGATGGAATTAGGAACTCTTGAGCTATGTGCTATGTGAATTACAAATTATTTATTTTCATGCTTTTCCGTATTTCATTAATTATTTTATTTCAGGACTTAACTGTTACATGCTTTAATTGCTTCCTATGCCTTAACTTGCTACTTGTCACTTATTTCTCTCATATTAAAAAGTCTGTTTCTTCCATACTTCCATGATTAATTGATACTTACCTTAATTGTCTTACTTATACACTTTAATTTTCATATATTTGACTCGTCTTGTTGCTTTGTATTAATTGTAGTATTCCTTGATTTGGTACGAGGTTCCTTTATGGCTTTGCTTTCATGTTCTTTAATCGTAAAGCTTCAATTGAATTGAGTTGTTGAATTGCTTACATTTATTGATTTTGTTTATGGATCGGGTTGCACGCTGCAACGGGTGGAATACGGGAGGATTGATATTGATGTGGTGGGATCAGGTTGAATGCCACAATGGATTTTATATGTAACTTTGATATGGTAAAATAAAGAAGGAATACGATATTGATTCTGATTATATGATGGGATCGGGTTGTGCGCCACAATGGATTTTATATGTTATTCTTGATATTGATATGGTAAAATAAGGGAGGATTGTTCTTGTACGGTAGGATCGGGTTGCACGCCGCAATGGGTGAAATAAGGGAGGATTGTGTTTGTACGGTGGGATCGGATTGCGCGCCGCAATAGATTATATATTTTGTATTCATTGTTGTACTTTGTTAGCTTTCAATGATTTCGTACGAGATTCTGAGTACTGGTGTTTCTGGTTTTATCGATTCTTAGGATTGAGTTTATTTTCATAAGTTAACTGCCTTACTTTCCTGTATTCCTTTCCTGTTATTATTATTATACTGCGTGCAGATTATTGTAAGTGACCCGCCTTATCCTCGTCACTACTTCGTCGAGGTTAGGCTCGTCACTAACAGAGTACATGGGTTCGGTTGTACTCATATTACACTCTGCACTTCTTGTGCAGATTTTAGAGTCGGTCCTAGTGGCGGTCAGTAGATTGCTCGAATTGATTGCAGGTTCGGAGACTTGAGGTACAGCTGCATGGCATTCGCAACCCTGAGGTCCCTTTCTACCTTATCCTAGTTGTTTATTTCATTTTAGACAGTTTTACTTTCATTCAGACCATTATCTGTATTATTCTAGTCGCTCGTGCACTTGTGACACCGGTTCTGGGATTGTATCTAGATATTGCGGTTATTATGGTTTTTCTCACTCGATTTCAATTTATTCAGTTTAAATGGTATCAGTTAATTTGATTTGTTAAAAATGGCTAAAACTTATTCTAATGTTGGCTTTCCTAGCGAGTAAAATGTTAGGCGTCATCACGGTCCCGATGGTGGGAATTCTAGGTTGTGACAAGTTGGTATCAGAGCACTAGGTTGCCTAAGTCTCACGAGTCACATGCAAGCTTAGTAGAGTCTGGAGGATCGGTACGGACACGTCTATACTTATCTTCCAAAGGCTATGGAGTTTAGGAAATATTTCACTTCTATCTTTCTCTATCGTGAGATTGTATTCTATCATTGAAGATTGAACCATTCTATTCTTGTTCTCTCGCAGATGGAGGGAACACGCACGACATCTACAGTCGGACAGGAGCCGGAGCCCCCAATAGCAGCTACGACTATGGGCAGAGGTCGCGACCGAGGTCACGCCAGAGACCGAGGCAGAGGCAGAGGCAGAGCTCAGCCTAGAGCTCGAGCAGCAGCACCCGCAGTGGAGCCTCAGGTAGATTTTGAGGAGGACGTTCCAGCTTAGATTGTACCTGTCGGACCAGCTCAGGTTTTGGAGGGGTTCATAGCCACTCCAGTGCTTCAGGATGCTCTAGTTCGTTTGGTGGGCCTTATGGAGAGAGTGTCCTAGACCGATACACTTTCGGTGGCACCAGTAGTCTCTCGGGATGGGGGAGGAGAACAGACTCCCACTTCTCACACTTCGGAGTGGGTGACTCCCTAGTATCAGACTCCAGCAGCCTTGCTAGTTGGGGTGGTTCAACCAGTTGTTGCGACACATGCCTGTGATAGGCTCGCTATGTCTTCTGAGACTTTTTTGAGGTTGGACAAGTTTACCAAGCTCTTTCCTGTTCATTTCAGTGGTGCACCTTTTGAGGACCCATAGGATTATCTGGACAGCTACCATGAGGTGTTGCGGAACATGGGCATAGTTGAGACCAATGGGGTCGATTTGGCAGTGTTTCAGATGATTGGTTACGCTAAGAGGTGATGGAGAGATTATATGTTGACTAGACCAGCTAGGTCGCCTGCACTTACCTCGGATCAGTTCTCACAGCTATTTCTAGAGAAGTTCATCCCTGTCACTCTAAGAGAGGAGTACCATAAGTGTCGCGCATCGTTTTCTCACGAAAGTGGGCCTCAACGTGTGACAACTCTTTTAAAGGGAGGTATAAATATAGAATAGTCGCCACCTAACGATTGTTAAGGTGCGTTAGGGTACCTATTTGCGAATAACTCTATTTGACTAGTCCGTGTCACCAAAGATTGGGTAAGGGCTCAGCTACCTCAAAGAGAAGGTGTTAGGCACTCTTCGAGGTCCACAACTGTGGGTCCCTATCAAATTGTAAACTATGTGGATTATGTGATTGGGCTAGGTGATTAAATAAACAAAGGAAGATATAGAAGTCAAAGAGTCTTATCATAACACGCGAGAATAGGTACAAATCTTTAATGATTACAAGGATACAACTACATTGTTCTATGTTATGTGTCTAAGCGTAAATAATGAGTATATAAAGAAAGGGGGGTGTCCTATGTTTTTTAGACTAAAGGATCACCCTGTGCAACACAAATAATACTTTGCAACTCCCTTAAGGTAGGGGTTGCTCATATTATTCAGTGGGCAGAGACTATCATCTCCTGCTACCCAATTACTATGTTGAAGTTGTTACTTAAAGGCGCTCTAGTTCAATTCTAAATCGTATCCTGTGTCTGTACTACCCGTCCTATACCTACGATCCAGGAGGCTTTGGACCTACTATTTGGGTGGTTCTAGACTTCACCTGGGATGCTAAAAATGATAAAACTAACACGCATTCAAAACATATAGGACTACACATAAATGCAAGAAAAGGCTCAAGTTAACCTCCACACATAAACAGCAAATTGCACGCATGCAGATTTAGCAATAGACAGTTTTCAGAATTAAGACGCACTAGAGTCGTTATGTCCTATAGGCATGGTTTCTACGCGATTCTGATTTCTAGTATTATACAAACAGCATTGTTGTTTCTGACTAATAAATTCGCAGATTATAGGTATTTAAAAGATCATATAGGCATGATCTGTGAACTGTTCACATAGTGAGACAGTAAAACTGTTTGAAAGCTCAGAATTAGCGATGTTGATTTATAGACATACTTTCTAGACAAGTGATAATATCCTATAGGCAAGATTTATAATGATTTGATAATTGAACCTGGTTTTTATGGCACTTTATCCCTATAGACATGTCATCTAGGCGGGGCAGTGTAATGAGAACAACATAAGTAGTTTATTAACAGAGTAAAATCCTATGGTCATGATATTTAGATGAGCAAAGTATTGAAGACATGTATTATCAGATCCTATAGGCATGCTGTCTAATAAATAATCAAGGTGTTTGATTCCTATAGGCATGATGTCTAAGAGTGCACAGTGGTAGGCATGAAATCAAGTATAGCGATTACTAACATGCTTGAGATAGTGTACGAGTATTAGACAAGTTAGGGTAAGAGGGCATGCTAGATGTGGCAAATATAATACATAGACCATATAGGCATGTTTTCTACCCTTTCATGCAAGTATTAGAGTACCCCATCCCCTTTTTATTAATCTCCCCATTATTCGTTATTACAAATTATTACAGACCAAATAAATAATGTAAGCAGAATAAACAGTCATAAGCCCAATAGGACAATTATAAGCCCAACAAAAAGGAATCCTCCGACTTTCTGGGCCTTCAATAGTCTTGCTCTCCTAACTACCAGCGGGCCCAAATCCCAAGCTCACAAGGATAATTTGAATCCAGTACCCAGGTCCAACATCACATATAGCCCATCAAAACAGATCCAAATGCAAAGACAATTATCTTGCTCACCCAGTAACCAATGACAAATGCCACAAGTAACAATTCACACAAGTTAATTACTCAAACAACTTCGGATATAGATGTGTACACGAGGGAATACTTAGGTGTTGTAGCTAATGAAGAAACTGGACTTGTTAAACATAATATCCCAGAGGTAAATAAGCACATGAATAAGAATAGAATAAAACTCTCAAAGAGATTTCAATAGATAGGGGTTTAAGGCAAACATGGTACATAATTGATTCAGTAGGAGTTCATATGTAGGGTTTTTTACGAGGATTATTTAAAGTAAGACATGCTTGAAACTAGTCCTACAGAACAATCATATAGACACAATTCCATAGGGGTGATAGAGTAACTAGCAGGTATTCAATTAATTCTAAATAAAACAGAGATGTTGCAGGTTGATCATGTATGGCAAGATCAGTTATGCATCCACGATTACCCAAAGGCATTAGACTCAAGTAAATTTAACACTAGCATGGTAGAATGATAACAGAACCATTAAAAAAATTTTGGGTTCACTAAAGGTATAAGCATATGTCATGCTTGGTCTGAAAGCTTAAATAGTAATGGCATGCAAGAACTCGCACGATCATGGATTAATTTTAAGGAAAGTTATCAACTTGTATATAAAACATAGGGAAGGCATGATCACAGATAGTTGACACTAAAAAAAAGCAAGCAGACTAGTGGGCATAGGCCAAATTGACAAACACATTCAAATTCTAGGCAGACATCAATCATCTCAAGAAGATTTGAGAAATCTAAGGTGATACAGGGATTCATGGCAGATGAAACTACGCAAAATTCAAAGTTAATATGAAAGTCAAGTAGAACTTAAGAAGACCAGATTCAAGTCAAATACACATAATGAGAGTACACTACATATGTTAAAGCCTATCAAGTTCAAATACTAGAGAACATAGAACTATAGAATATCATTAAGACAATAGAATTGCGGTAAAGCATACACCAACATAGTACCAGGGATTCATGAATAGCAAGAAAAATTGAATCATGCTTACTCACGAAAGTTTAAACAATATTGGTACACAGAACACACATGTCATAAACAAACATAAAGGAAATAGTTAAAATTGTAAGAGTCGGGGACTAACCAGTAGCAAAGATAAATGAGCAAAAGAGTGAGGAACTTAGAATAACAGTAGTGATTCAGTAGAAATAATTGAAAGAGGACAGTGAAACCCCAAATCCCCATTGCTTCAGAGTTCACAAGAGCCTCGAGAAGGGCTCCGAGCAGTGCTTGCACCGGAGGAGGTCGTTTAATGGTATTATGGACTTGGCTTTCAGTCGACCAAGAATTCAACAATTTCAAAAATATTCGAGTGTAACAGAGTAAGTGAGTGAGTGAAAGAGGAGAATGTTGAGAGTAATAGAAGTAATCCCGTCTGTCCAGAGGGAAAATTGGGAAGGGGTTATATAGTGGTAGAAACTGAACAAGCAAACATGGAAAACAATCAATCAAACATGAATAAGGAAAGAAAATATCCCGTGCAATCAACAATAGAACCGGTAAAGGGAAAATCAAAATTTCAAACCCTTAGCCGAGTTTAATGGCCATGAATCTGATCGAAAATACAAGAATCATTCATTGTAGAGTATATATAGACGAAACATCATCCAGATCTTCGCAAAATTAGAGCCAAATCAGGACCGTATTGAAAGGTAGCATTTACCAAAGTTAGGTGAATACTAAGTAACACCATGAACACGTGAGTAGTAGCACAATAAGGCAAGAGAATCATGAAAGGATTACATGTCGGGTCCCAATTCGGAGAGGATTTAGAGATACAACAGCTAGGGTTTGTAAAGAAGAAGAGAGGAGTAGATAGAGTATAGGCAGCGAAGATGAGAGAATGGGGTCTAGGGTTTGGGTTTGGGGGTTTGAGATCAACGACCAAGATTAAAAGAAGATGGGGCGAGTCTAAAACACGGGTCCAACCGGGTTAGAGGGATAGGTTGTTTGGTTTGGGCTTCTGAAGGGTGAAATGAATGGGCCACGTGCCCTCGGCTTGTTTTTGGTCCGAAAATTCACTTTAAAACTGGGCCATAATTAAAATACACAAAATGTTATTAAACATAATTTAGAAAAAGTAATTAATAAATAATAAAATATTATTTATGTAGTAAAGTGTCTGAAAATAATATCTTAACATTATAAAAATATAAAAAGCTATTTGGGCACAAATAATGTAATACAAATGTATATAGGCTATTATTGTAAAATTATATAAATAACTTAAAAATGCAAATGTAATTATATGAAATGAGGTAAAATATTATAAAACCTACATGTGGGTGTAAATAATAAATTTTGATGATTACGTCATCACAACATAATTTGAAAGGATGATTAAGTCATCACAAAAATCAGTTTTAAAGCCTTAAACAATTATGAAAAATTACAGAAACTACTTATATGACCCCTGTAAATTGGCGACGATGAAAGAATGATATTTTAGAAGCATATATGACTTTTATAAAAATATGAGGGCAAAATTGGGTGTCAACAACTGGCAATTTGAGCGTTTTTAGTAGAGTAGTATGACTGTTACCTAGTGTGAGACTCGATTTGTGGACCTAGCTCGCCATGACATTATCTTGCTTCCTATTGAGAGGGAGAGAGTGAGGAGATTCATTGATGGGCTCACTTACACTATTAGGCTTCAGATGGCCAAGGAGACCGGAAGTGATCTTTCTTTCCAGACGGCCAAAAATATTGCCAGACGGATCGAGATGGTTCGTGCTCAGGAGAGGGGGCCAGTGTATGATAAAAGGCCTCGTTATTCTGGTAGTTTTAGTGGCGCCTCATCTGGAGGCAGGGGTACTTTTGTTAGAGGCCATCCTCCCAGGCCATTTCATTCAGCGCTTCAAGCATCTCACAGTGCTTCAGGGAGTCCTGGTCCTTATGTGCCTCATTCTGGGCAGTCAACCTACAGCGCACTGTTAGCCCTTATCAGTGCACCTCCGACTTAGAGTTATCACTGTGGTTATCTGGCCAGTTTGCGTCAGCTTCAGCAGTAACAGCAGCAGGATAAATGTTTTGAGTGTGGAGGTACTAGTCACATCAGGAAGATCTGTCCGAGATTGTTGGGCGGCATGCCACAACAGAGTTCTCGTGCCATGGTTCCAGCACTGGTTGCTCCACTGCCCGCTCAGCTAGCTAGAGGCAGGGGTTAGGGAGCCAGAGGTTGAGGACATACCATTAAGGGTGGAGGTCAGGCCATTAGAGGTGGAGGCCAGCCAGCTAGAGGCCGTCCCAAAGACGTAGTTTAGAGTGGTGGGGCCCATCCCCGATGTTATGCTTTCCCAGCTAGGCCTGAGGCTGAGTCATGTAACGCCTCTATCACATGTATTGTTCCAGTTTGCCATAGAGATGCTTCAATTCTATTTGATCCGGGCTCTACTTATTCCTACATGCCATCATATTTTGATTCATATCTGGTTGTGCCTCATGATTCTTTGAGTTCTCATGTGTATGTGTCCATGCCTGTAAGAGATTCTATTATTGTAGATCATGTCTATCGCTCATGTGTGATTACTATTGGGAGTCTTGAGACTAGCGTAAATCTTCTACTTCTTGATATGGCAGATTTTGATGTTATCTTGGGTATGGATTGGATGTCACCTTATCATCCTATTGTACTGTCATGCCAAGACGGTGACCTTAGCCATGTTGGGGTTGCCTCGATTAGAGCGTAGAGGGACTCCTGGCCATTCTACCAGCAGGATTATCTCTTATGAAGGCTCGACATATGGTCGAGAAGGGGTGTCTAGCTTATTTGGCCTATGTTCGTGATTCGAGTGCGAAAGTTCCTTCCATGGATTCAGTACCAGTTGTGCGTGGGTTTGCAGAGGTGTTTCATGCAGATCTGCCAGGGATGCCACCCGATAGAGATATTGACTTCTGTATTGATTTGGCTCCGAGAACTCAACCGTTTCCACTCCACCGTACCGTATGGCCCTACCGGAGTTGAAGTAATTGAAGGAGCAGTTGCAAGATTTGCTTGATAAGGGGTTCATTAGACCTACTGTCTCCCGCTGGGGTGCACCCGCATTGTTTGTGAAGAAGAAAGATGGGTCGATGAGGATGTGTATAGATTATCGGCAGTTAAATAAAGTCATTATCAAGAACAAGTATCTATTATCGAGGATTAATGACTTATTTGATCAGCTTCAGGGTGCCAAAATGTTTTTGAAGATTGATTTGAGGTCTGACCACCATCACATGAAGATTAGGGCATCTGATGTCCCTAAGACGGCTTTTCGGACTCGGCATAGGCATTATGAGTTCCTAGTGATGTCATTTGGGTTGACAAATGCCCCAACAACATTTATAAATTTGATGAACCAAGTGTTCAAGCCCTATATGGATTCTTTTATGATTGTATTCATTGATGATATCTTGATCTACTCTCGCAGTCGAGAGGAGCATGACCAACATCTTCAGATTGTACTTCAGACTCTGAGAGATAGCCAGTTATATGCCAAGTTTTCAAGTGTGAGTTTTGGTTAGACTCATTCGCCTTTTTGGAGCATGTTGTATCGGCGAAGGGTATAAAGGTGGATCCTAAGAAGATTTAGGTAGTTCAGAACTAGCCTAGATCTACTTTAATGACCCATTGACTAGTTTGGCGGGTTATTATCGCCAATTCGTGGAGGGGTTTGCATCCATAGCAGACCCATTGACTAGATTGACCCAGAAGGATGCCCCATTCAGATGGTCGGATGAGTGTGAGTTGAGCTTTCAGAAGCTCAAGACTGTTTTGACTACGACACCAGTGTTGATGTTGCCCATAGGTTCAGGATCTTACACGGTATACTATGATGCATCTCATATTGGGCTCGGTGCAATATTGATGCAGGATGGCAGGGTGATTGCATACGCGTCGCGGTAGTTGAAGGTTCATGAGATGAATTACCATGTTTATGACTTAGAGTTGGCAACCATTGTTTATGCGCTGAAGATTTGGAGGCACTATCTTTACGCCGTGTCATGCGATATATTCACGGATCATCGGAGTCTACAGTATTTGTTCAAGTAAAAGGATCTCAACTTAAGGCAAATAAGGTGGCTGGAGCTGTTGAAAGACTACGATATCACTATTTTGTATCATCCCGTGAAGGCCAATGTGGTGACCGATGCCTTGAGTAGGAAATGGGTAGCCTTGTCTATATTCCATTTGGTGAGATGCCGTTTGCTGCAGATGTTCAGGCTTTGGCCAATTAGTTTGTGAGGTTAAATGTTTTGGAGCCCAATCATGTTCTAGCTGGCATAGTCTCTTGGTCTTCCTTGTATGAGCGCATCAGAGAGTGTCAATATGATGACCCCCATTTGCTTGTCATTATGGACACGGTGAGGCACGATGGTGCCAATCAGGTTACTATTAGAGATGATGGGGTTTTGAGGATGCATGGTCATATTTGTGTGCCAAACGTGGATGGGCTTCGTGAGTTGATTCTTGAGGAAGCCCATAGTTCCCGATCTTCTATTCATTCGGGTACCGCCAAGATGTATTAGGACTTGTGACAACATTATTGGTGGAGGAGTATGAAGAAGGATATAGTTACATATACAGCTCGGTGTCTAAATTATTAGCATATAAAGTACGAGCATCAGAGGCCTAGTGGTTTGCTTCAGAGGCTAGAGAGTCCTAAGTGGAAGTGGGAGCATATCACTACAGATTTTGTTGTTGGACTCCCATGGACTCAGAAAAAGTTCAACACGATATGGATCATTGTGGACAGTTTGACCAAGTCAGCACATTTCATTCCAGTGGCAGTTACCTATTCTTCAGAGTGGTTAGCTGAGATCTACATCCGCGAGATCGTCCATCTTCACGGTGTGCCTGTGTCTATCATTTCTAATCGAGGTACGCAGTTCACTTCGCACTTTTGGAGGGTCGTACAATGTGACTTAGGTATGCAGATTAAGTTGAGTACAACATTTCACCCCTAGATGGACGGGCAGTCCGAGCGCACTATTAAGATATTGGAGGATATGTTTCGCGCTTGCGTTATGGATTTCGGGGGTTCTTGGGATCATTTCTTGCCGCTTGCGGAGTTTGCCTATAATAATAGCTACTCATCGAGCATTCAAATGGCTCCCTATTATACGGGAGGCAGTGTCGTTTGCCAATTAGATGGTTCGAGCCGGGGGAGGCTCGGTTGTTGGGTACAGATTTGGTACATGATGCTTTGGATAAGGTCAAGATTATTCAGGATCGACTTCTCACCGCTTAGTCTAGGCATAAGAGTTATGCCGACCGTAGAGTTCGTAGTGTTGCATTCATGGTTAGAGAGAGGGTATTTCTCCGGGTTTCACCCATGAAGGGTGTGATGAGATTCGGAAAGAAGGGCAAGTTGAGCCCTAGGTATATTAGATCCTTTGATATTCTTGAGAAAGTGGGTGATGTGGCCTACATGCTCGCATTACCACCTAGTTTATCAGTAGTCCATCCAGTGTTCCATGTGTCCATGCTCCATAAGTATCAAGGTGATCTGTCCCATGTGTTAGATTTTAGCTGAGTCCTATTGAACAAGGATTTGACTTATGAGGAGGAGTCGATTGCTATTCTAGCCCGGCAGGTCCGACAATTGAGCTATAAGAGTTATCCTTCAGTCCGAGTACAGTGGTGAGGTCAGCCGATTGAGGCAACCATGTTGGAGTCCGAGTCGGACATGCAGAGTAGATATCCACACCTTTTAACCACGCTTGTTTAGGGTACCTTTCTATGTCCGTTCTAGAACGAACGTTTGTTTAAGAGGTGGAGAATGTGATGACTCGATAGGTCATTTATAGTTTTACCCTTCATTTCTGTGTACCGATACTTTGAATAGCTCCATTTAGACTCCCTCGATTTGTGTGCGCAGTCTGTGTCCTCATTCCAAAAAGTTTTTATGAGCAAATTAATGAAAATATGAAATCGTACCTTAAAACTCATTTGAGTTGACTACGATCAACATTTTGTGTAAACAGACTCGGACCAATATTTTGACGGACCCGTTGGGTCTGCATCATGATTTGGGACTTATGCGTATGCCCGGAATTAAATTCGGAAGTCCCTAACTTGATCGAATGTAATTTGTTGAAAACTAGGAATTTAAAGAATTTCTAAGTTTGACCGTAAGTTGACTTTGTTGCTACTAGGTTCGGATTTTGGTTACGGAACTTGGTATAGGTTTATTTCAGTATTTATGACTTGTCTGCAAAGTTTGGTGCAAAACAGAGTTATTTTGATGTGATTTGGATGTACAGTTGTAAAATTGCATGTTCTTAAGTTTTATTGCAAATTTCATTCATTTTGTTGCCCGATTCGTAGTTCTAGGTGTTATTTTGGTATTTTGATCGCGCGAGCGAGTTTGTATGATGTTTTTGGACTCATGTGCATGTTTGGTTTGGAGCCCCGAGGGCTCGGGTGAGTTTCGGACGTGTGGCGGAGTGTTTGAAAGAGTTAGGATTTTTGCTGGTTTGTGTACAGGCTTCAAACCTCGCATTTGTTATAGTAGAGGGGCCCTATCAGGTTCGCATTTGCGAACAATTTCTTCGCATTTGCGAAAGGGTGCTGGGGTGGGCTAGTTCGCATTTGCGATCAAATGGTCGCATTTGCGGTTGTCCAGTGTTCGCAATTGCGAACAATTCATCGCAATTGCAATGAAAGTAGAGATGGAGTGTATTCGCATTTGTGAGGGGTTTCTCGCATTTGTAGGGTTCACATTTGCGAATGCGAGATCGCATTTGCGACATCTGCACCTGGACAAAAAGAGGGAAAGATGGGATTTTTGGCTCATTTTTCACAAACTCTCAAACCTAAACATCCTAGAGGCAATTTTTCCAAGAGATTTTCTTCCTAAATTTATTGTTAAGTGACCTTTATCTATTTCTGTTCAATTACCCATTACATGTCATAAGTTTTCAATATCAAATCTAGGATTTTCATGATAAAAATTAGGGATTTGGGTAGAATTAGGAATTTTTGTAAATTTGAAATTTAGACCTCAAATTGAGGTTGAATTTTGAAACAAATAACATAACCGGGATCGGGGTGAATGGGTAATGGGTTTTGGTCTGAATCTCAGGTTTTGACCAAGTGAGTTGGGGGTTGACTTTTGTTGGCCTTTTGGGAAAAGTATAAAGATCTTAGCTTTATGTATTGTAATTGATTTTTCTAGTATTATTTGATGTTATTGAGTCGATTTTGGTTAGATTCGATTGGTTTGGAAGTGATTTTAGAGAAAAGGCCCCGGTTGAGCTTTGATTGGCTTACAAAGCGATGTAAGTGTTGGGTCTAACCTTAATTTGAGGGAATTAGGAACCCTTGAGCTATGAGCTATGTGAATTACATGTATAGCGGCGTATATGCGAGGTGACGAGTGTATATACGCCGGCAAATTACTTGTTTTCATGCTTTCCCGTATTTCATTAATTGTTTTATTCTGTGACTTAACTGTTACATGATTAATTGCTTCCTATGCCTTAACTTTCTACTTGCTACTTGCCACTTGTTTCTCTCATATTAAAATGTATGTTTCTTCCATGCTTCCATGATTAATTGCTACTTGCCTTAGTTGTCTTACTTGTATACTTTAATTGTCTTATATTTGACTTGTCTTGTTGCTTTGTATTAATTGTAGTATTCCTTCATTTGGTACGAGGGTCCTTTATGGCTTTGCTTTCATGTTCTTTAATCGTAGAGATTCTTGTGAATTGAGTTGTTGAATTGCTTATATTTATTGATTTTGTTTATGTGTAATGACCCAACCGGTCATTTTGAGAATTTTACTTCGCTCGGTAGTTTACGGGCGTGAGTAGCTCCATATAATATATTTTGATTTGTGTGAATCATCGCTTTTGGTTTTTAGGTT
The DNA here is from genome assembly GCF_000390325.3 of Nicotiana tomentosiformis. Classification (NCBI taxonomy): domain Eukaryota; kingdom Viridiplantae; phylum Streptophyta; class Magnoliopsida; order Solanales; family Solanaceae; genus Nicotiana; species Nicotiana tomentosiformis. Next base: position 100,073,173 of record NC_090820.1, read on the forward strand.
ATTCAGTACTGATTTGAAAGAATGATTCTCAACTAGGGAGTTTTAAATTTGAAAGAGTTGATCAAGTCTGACTTTTAAAATTTGACCTCGGATTGGAATTTTGATGGTTCTGTTAGCTCCGTTGGGTGATTTTGGACTTAGGAGCGCGTCCGAATTATGATTTGGAGGTCCGTGGTTGAATTTGGCTTGAAATGGCGAAAGTTAAAATTTTGGAAAGTTTGACCGGAAGTGGACTTTTTGATATCGGAGTCAGATTCCGATTCCGATTCTGAAAGTTGGAGTAGGTCCATAATGTCAAATGTGACTTGTGTGCAAAATGTGAGGTCAATCGGACGTGATTTGATAGGTTTCGGCATCAGTTGTGGATGTTTGAAGTTTCAAAGTTCATTGAATTCGAATTGAGGTGTGATTCATCGTTTCGATGTTGTTAGGTGTGATTTGAGGCCTCGAGTAGGTCCGTATTATATTATGGGACTTGTTGATATATTTCGTTAAGGTCCCGAGGGAGCCTCGGGTAAGTTTCGGACGGGGTTCAGATCATTTTCGTTTCATGTTGCATTGCTGAAGATATTTGGTTCTGGTGTTTCCACATCTGCAGAAGAGTGGGCGCAGATGCGAATCCGCAGATGCGGACATTTGGCTGCAGAAGCGTAGCAGGCTTGGCTGGAGGTCATCACAGATACGGAGTAGGAGTCGCACCTGCGAGTGTCCAGAAGCGGAATTTGTTTTGCAGGTGCGAGGGGCCAGCTGGTTAGTTGTGGTCGCAGAAGCGAAATAGTTATCGTAGATACGATGGTCGCAGATGCGACTATTGGTCCACAAAGGCGGAAAGTGCTGGGCAGAGGCCATAAAAATCGAGGTTTTTGGTTCTTTTATCATATTTTGAGAAGTGGGACTCGGATTGAGGCGATATTTAGAGCAAACTGCATCACAAGAATTGGGGTAAGTGTGCTCTACTCGGTTTTGGTTATATTTCATTAATCTATCTTCGTTTTTGGTAATTGGATTGTGAATTTTAAAGAGAAATTGGGGTTTTTTGCCTAAAGTTTCATAATGTGAATGTTTGAGTTTTGAACATCAAATTGGAGTCAGATTTGAGTGAAACTAATATGGTTGGACTCGTAATTGAATGAGTTGTTGGATTTTGTAAATTTTGTGGAGTTCTGAGGTGCGGGCCTGGATTGGGCTTTTGGCCGATTTTGGACTTTTGATTCAAGATTCGATCATTTTCGACCGGGATTGGTTCCTTTAGCATTGTTTGATGTATTTGAGTTGTTTTTTGTTAGTTTCAAGCCGTTCGGAGGTCGGAACGCGCGGTATGGCATATTAGAGCATTGCTTGGCTTGCTCGGTGTTGGAATTGGCTTGTTTGAGGTAAGTAACTCTTCTAAACTTAGTGCTAAGGGTATGAATTCCCGTAATACGTGTTATGTGACCGGCACTGAGGTGACGAGTGTGTGGGCGTGCACCATGTGAATAGGGACTATGTTGGTTCTATGTCACTGTATAGTGGTCCTACTTTGTTGATGTCCGTGTTTTCACCATGTGATAAAGTATTGAGCTATCAATTATGCTAGATATCATGATAGGATTTATGACGATATTGCTAGGACCCATAGTGGTCGTTTCTTGCAGTCATTTCACTAATTTCATTGGTGTTTTGTACTCAGTCATATTCATACATTCATATCATATCTCAGTCTCAGTTGTTATTTATTGATACATCATATCATTATTGTCGGGCTAGTTTTATGACAATGTGAGCCTGTGAGTGAGACTGGAGAGATTGATGACTAAGTGAGGTCGGGGGCCTGTTGTGAGGATATTGATACTATAGCACATGAGTTGTACGTGCAGCACGTGAGTTGTTCGTGCGAATCCAGTTACTGATACTATAGCATGTGAGTTATCCGTACAACACGTGAGTTGTCCGTGCAACACGTGAGTTATCCGTGTGGATCCAGATACTGATACTATAGCACGTGAGTTGTCCATGCAGATCCAGATACTGATACTATAGCACATGAGTTGTCCGTGCAGCACATGAGTTATCAGTGCAGATTATAGCGCTTGGGCTGCAGGAGCCCCTCCGGAGTCTGTACCCCCTAGTGAGGGAAGTCGACTATATATATGTGGATTGGGTTGCACGTCGCAATGGTCCTTATGGTCATATATGGATCGGGCTGCATGCCGTAGCAGAAATTGTACAGCGTTGAGTGATTGAGTGTGCTGAGCATTGAGCATAGTGAGAGAGGATGCGAGACAGTGATATTGAGTACTCTCAGAATGTGAGTACATGATTCATCTCTGAGATACATGGCATTGTCATGCACACATGACATATAGTCATAGAGATGCATTTTTTTCTCATGTTGTACAGTATCACGTCATTCATGACTTTTTTACACATATTGATATGTGGGCAGAGAGAGGTATTTCACACTTGCTATCTGGAAAGAAACTGAAATATTTTATTTATTGTGGAAAGGATATTTGGAAAAATTACTGTTTTCAAACTTACTCGTATTTCGGCTTTTTCGGTAAAAGATTCGGGGTTTCACTGAGATACTTGAAAAGAAATGCCTATTTTTCTGGAACTGTGAACGAACTGAGCCTTTTATTACTAAGGTACTCCTTTGGTATTGTACTATGTTGTTATGAACTATTGTGGAATATTGGTGTTGGACCCGGCCTTTTTGTTAGCTCGTAACTAGCTTCAACTTAAGGTTATGTTTGTTTCTTATTGAGTACCTGGGGTCAGTTGTACTCATACTACACTTCTGCACCTTGCGTGTAGATATTGACTGCTGATGTTGCTGTGTTTGATGGGAGCTGGATTGAAGATGTACTTGTGTCTCGGTTGTAGCTGCCTCTTGTTCGTGGTAGCTTTAGATCTATAAAGCTCTGTTTATGTACTTTTCAAACAGACTATGTATTTGTTCCATTTTAGCTTTGTAAACTCTATTCTTAGAAGCTCATGATTTGTACTACCAGTTCTTGGGGAATGTATTAGATTCAGATAATTTCTTTACTTAATTATTTTTTTATTGTTATTGGAATTGGTTAGTGGTTAACTGGCTTACCTAGCGGGTTGGGTTAGGTGCCATCACGACTATTTTGATTTTGGGTCGTGACAAGGTGCTATCAGAGCTCTAGGTTCATAGGTTCTACAAGTCATGAGCAAGTGTCTAGTAGAGTCTTGCGGATCGATATGATGACGTCCATACCTATCTTCGAGAGGCTACAGGACATTTAGGATATACTTCCCATCTTTCTTTCCTTATCATGCGACATTGATTCATATTGAAGCATAACTCTTTGAATTCCTTCCACGCATTTATATGCGCATGCGAGTGCTTGGCATCGCTGTGCATCGCTGTCTTGTGATTCTATGAACGGGGTGCGAGATGTGATTTCTGTGTGTTGATGATGGGCCAGTCTGGAGGACTGGAGGCTAGGTTTTGACTGTAGCTCGAGCACGAAGATTTTGATTGTGTGAGTACGTGCTTTTGGACTTATACATCCTGTAGTGTTCCTATGAGTGAAATTTGTGGCTCGATGAGCGGTAGAATGACTATGTGGTGAGTATGATGTGACTGCAAGATGTGTTCAAATTGTTCGAATGTGACGAGAAGAGTTTACTTGGGATGTAGCAATGACTATGAGATGTCTGATTTCTGTCTTAATTTGGCATATGGTCTCGAGTTATGGGTGTGTGGAGGGATCTCTCATGTTGTTGAGTTGTGGAGTGAAGTAGATTCTCATGTCTTATTGATGAGTTTAGAATCGAGAAGATTAAGTGATTGCGTAGTAGTCGTGACTGTGGAAGGGTATAGAGAGATGTCAGTTTGAGGCAGAGCAGGTGGGTTATCTCCTGCGAGGTGTCCTGAGGTTGTGTGGTCCTTATGATATTTTGTAGAGAGTTCTCTTTTACCAGTGAATGGTATATGTTGCAATTTGAGTTTAGATCGCTTGTGGAAGTTGCCTTGTATATTACAAGGGTGAATGTGAGATTTGCAGATAATGTGAAGTATTAGATGGTTTGCGTTACAGGAGCTGAGGAAGGATTTGGTTGAATCTCACTACGGTATTATGGCAGTAATAGAGTATGGGCATTGTGAGTTGTGTGTTTTGATCTATGCCTTTAATCTACGTGGGGGAGTCTTCTATCGATGAGTTGATTGCATGATTATGTGTTGTATTGGTTTCGGTTCGAGGTATACTGGTGAATCAGTTATGACTTGCAGAGGTCGCGATTGAGGATGACTCGAGTAAGGGAATTTCTGGATATGGGTTGTATTACACTCTATGGGTATATGAGAATCATAAAATAATTGAGTGGTTATTCGCAAAGGATGTAGTGTACATGGAGTAGGAACTTGCTCGGTTGCTTAGGAGTGTGGGTTACTCTTTATTCCCTTGGGTGTTGGTATGCTAATGGGGCACAGATCGTTTGGTCCATTTGGTCAGTTTAATTGAGATTTGAGTAGAGTGGATGACTCTCGAGAATGGTTTTAATGGATTCAAGATTTATATGTAGCGATTTGGAATTTTCAAGATTTATATATGGCTAGAGACTGGGAGTTGCATTGGATGGTGTCGAGACTTGTGGCATTTTATATCATTGTGGATTGTGCATTTGAGTATCAAGAAGGTGAAGGAAACAATTTTAGGTTCACATAAGGTCTCTTTAGATTGGGTGTCTCGGTTATGGCGCCTTGGGGTACTTAAGAGGAGAGTTAGCGGCTTATGGGTCTTAGGGCGTTATGGTTTTATACTAGGGTCTCTTGTGTGGTGAATTTTGGTTAGGGATCGTGGTGTTCTAGCAAGGAGAAGTATCAATTTGAAGGCAATTTGGAAAGGATTTGGAGAAATAAGACAGCTTGGTAGTAGGTTGGGTTAGCACAGTAATGGGTATGATCGGTTCTTTGGGTACTTATGACGTGGCTAGTCTCTACAGGTGTTTCGTGGCAATGCTCTTGGGTTTTGGCAACCTGCGTGGCTGGGTTGAGTTAGAGAGATTCGGTTCAGATAGTTTGGGTATGTGCAAATGGGTTTCGAAGAATTCTCAATGGTTTTTACTAAGATTTGAGGGGTATATTTCCTGCTGGCGTGAGGAGCATGTGGTGTATAGTGAATTTCTCCTGGATGAAATCAAATGGAAGGTCCTTGGCTAATTGAGTATATAGTTGCTTGTGACTCGGAGTGGACTATGAAGTTCTCATATTTTTCATATGATGGCATGGTATATGCGGTGTGTTGTGTGGGATTGAGATTTACGTGAGCGAGATCACAGTTCTGTTTGGAAGGGAAGGTCATAAAATTTGTAGCCAGCATGGACGGTTTCAGATGACTAGGTAAATGATATTACTATTTGGTATGGTTTGATGAGAGTATACATTTCAGGAGGGGCAATGTGTTTTGATGTATGGATACTTCACTGGTACTGCGACACTCTTCTGGTTGATCGACTGCTGATATTCAAATTTTGCTATGTGGAACAGAAGAATTTTAGAAGTATTCCTCGTGGAATGATCGTGTATGAGAGATGTGTTAGACATTCTGACGGTGGAGTTGGGATCAAATATGGTGATTCGTGTGTTTTATGGATTTGGAGATTGGGAGTTCTGATGAGCAGATTGTTTCATGGTTGTGGACTGTGAAGTTGTGGCCGAAGCTAGCCAGATAATAGAATGTATTATGATTCCGTCATTGTGGTCTTTTGGAGATTATTTATCTATCTGTGGGTGACTAGAGCTGATTTGGGAGTCTATTGGTAGGCCCAATTAGGATGTGTATTCTACACCGAGACGGATTGGTTGGCTCCATACTGCTAGTGTTGAGGGATGTGCCATTCGATTGTTGTTGAGCTTATTCGTATTCTGAAATGATCTGTGAGTTACTCTTCTATGCTACGTTGGTTATATGCACATATGTTGTGGTTTTATTGTGGCCTTATAGCGGAATTTGAGCGAGAGAAGTATTGGGTATTGCTTGCTTGATGGCGTATTGGTTATGTTCGTTCGGGTTTTGTGTGGCATGGTGTCATTTGCTTCCCCGTGGTTATGGTAATTCACTTTGAGTACTTGATGTCGAATTGCGCATGATTATTGATTTTTAGCAGGGTGGCTTGAGGTATTTCATATGGACCAGTATTTGGATAGGTTCGCGCATTGCAGCAGAGTTATGTGGAAATATGATCCTTTGTGTTAGATTCGTGTGTTATGGTTCTATGGTAGGCGATGGGTTTAAGCATTTCGTGGTGGTGGTACTTGATGAGTTTGCGGGACGGTTCTCTCGTTTGAGTCATTTTCCATGATTGAGTACATTTGGAATATTGCTATTTGGTGCACGAATTGCACACGTTGTGGCTTTAGATTGTATTGATGTGTCATGTCACTATAGTGGTCGTATTGGATGAGATGAGGTCATTGGACCTAGAATGGATGCTATCGGATTTGATTGTGGTATATTTGGAAGGATAATATCGGAAGTCGACTTAGAAATTGGCTATAGTTCTTGTGGAAGGAGAGGGATCTCCATGACCTATTGATATGATGAATGGTTATGAATTATGTATGTTTCTTTCATCATCAGCAGTGTACGAAGGTTTTAGAGCGAGGCTTTGTTTGATATGAGGTCTATTACCAGTATTGGGTTATTTTGAGCAACTACTGTGATTTGAAATTTTTGCTATGAGTATTTGAGTTATATGGTACATCATGTGATTACATCGTGGGTTATAGATATGGCTTGATACAACTTGTTTAGACTTATATAGTGTGTAGATGCGAGATTTTGATCTTATAGAAATTATGGATGTTGGAAATTGGATTCTAAGGTTTATGGGCTAGTTTGAATTAAGAAACTACAATTATGTTGTGTTGTCGGGCCTATATGGGATAGGGTGACATGAGATCACCCCCGGGTATGTGCATGGCAAGGCTATAGGGCGGTTTGATGGCTTTGAGAACAACTCTGTACACGTTTGAGGACGAACGTATGTTTAAGTGGGGAGAATGTAACGACCCAACCGGTCATTTTGAGCATTTGCACTTCGCTCGGTAATTTACAGGCGTGAGTAGCTCCGTATGATATATTTGGATTTGTGTGAATCGTCGGTTTTGGTTTTCAGGTTATTCAGGACTGATTTGGAAGAATGATTCTCAACTAGGGAGCTTTAAATTTGAAAGAGTTTGACCAAGTTTTACTTTTAGCATATGACCTCGGATTGGAATTTTGATGGTTCCGTTAGCTCCGTTGGGTGATTTTGAACTTAGGAGCACGTCCGGATTGTGATTTGGAGGCCCGTGGTTGAATTTGGCTCTAAATGGAGAAAGTTAAAATTTTGGAAAGTTTGACTGGGAGTGGACCTTTTGATATCGGAGTCGGATTCCGATTCCGGAAGTTGAAGAAGGTCCGTAATGTCAAATGTGACTTGTGTGCAAAATTTGAGGTCAATCGGACGTGATTTGATAGGTTTTGACATCGGTTGTGGAAGTTTGAAGTTTCAAAGTTCATTGAATTCGAATTGAGGTGTGATTCGTCGTTCCAATGTTGTTAGGTGTGATTTGAGTCCTCGAGTAGGTCCGTATTATGTTATGGGACTTGTTGGTATATTTCGTTAAGGTCCCGGGGGGGGGGGGAGGGGGCTCAGGTGAGTTTCAGATGGGGTTCAGATCATTTTCATTTCATGTTGCATTGCTGAAGATTTCTGGTTCTGGTGTTTCCACATCTGCGGAAGAGTGGGCGCAGATGCGAGTCCGCAGATGCGGACAATTGGCCGCAGAAGAGTAGCATGCTTGGCTGGAGGTCATCACAGATGCGGAGGAGGAGTCGCACCGGCGAGTGCGCAGAAGCAAAAATTTTTCCGCAGGTGGTAGGGGCCAGCTGGTTAGTTGTGGTCGCAGAAGCGAAACAGTTACCGCAGATGCGGTGGTCGCAAATGCGACTATTGGTCCGCAAATGCAGAATGTGCTAAGCAGAGGCCATAAAAATCGAGGTTTTTGGTTCTTTTATCATATTCTGAGACGTGGGACTCGGATTGAGATGATTTTTGGAGCAAATTTACACACAAGAATTGGAGTAAGTATTCTCTACTCGGTTTTGATTATATTTTATTAATTTATCTTCGTTTTTGGTAATTGGATTGTGAATTTTAAAGAGAAATTGGAGGTTTTTGGCATAAAGTTTCATAATGTCAATTTTTGAGTTTTGAACATCGAATTGGAGTCGAATTTGAGTGAAACTAGTATGGTTGGACTCATAATTGAATGGGTTGTTGGATTTTTTAAATTTTGTCAGGTTTTGAGGTGCGGGCCCGGGGTTGGGCTTTTGGCCGATTTTGGGCTTTTGATTAAAGATTTGATCTTTTTCGACCGGAATTGGTTCCTTTAGTATTGTTTGATGTATTTGAGTTATTTTTTGGTTAGTTTTGAGCCGTTCGGAGGTCGGAACGTGCGAGATGGCATTTTGGAGCATCGCTTCGCTTGCTTGGTGTTGGAATTGACTTGTTCGAGGTAAGTAACTCCTCTAAACATAGTGTTGAGGGTATGAAACCCCGTAATATGTGTTATGTGATCGGTATTGAGGTGATGCACATGCTAGGTGACGGGCGTGTGGGCGTGCACCATGTGTATTAGGACTCTGTTGCTTCTATGGCACTATATAGTGGTCCTACTTTGTTAATGTCCGTGTTTTCACCATGTGATAAAGTATTGAGCTGTCAATCATGCTAGATATCATGATAGGCTTTATGACGATATTGCTAGGACCCATAGTGGTCGCTTCTTGCTGTCATTTCACTAATTTCATTGATGTTTTGTACTCAATCATATTCATGCATTCATATCATATCTCAGTCTCAGTTGTTATTTATTGATATATCATATTATTGTTGTCGGGCTAGTTTCATGACATTGTGAGCCCGTGAGTGAGACCAGAGAGATTGATGACTGAATGAGGTCGGGGGCCTGTTGTGAGGATATTGATACTATAGCACGTGAGTTGTCCGTACAGCACGTGAGTTGTCCGTGCGGATCCAGATACTGATACTATATCAAGTGAGTTGTCCGTGCGGATCCAGATAATAATACTATAGCACGTGAGTTATCCATGCAACATATGAGTTGTCCGTGCGGATCCAGATATTGATAATATGGCACGTGAGTTGTCCGTGTTGCACGTGAGTTGTCAGTGCGGATTATAGCACTTGGGCTGTAGGAGCCTCTCCGGAGTCTGTACACACCCAGTGAGCGCAGTCGACTATATATATGTGAATCGGGTTGCACGCCGCAACGGGCCTTATGGTCATATATGGATCGGGTTGCACGCCGCAGCGGGAATTGTACATCGTTGTGTGATTGAGAGAGGATGCGAGACAGTGAGATTGAGTACTGTGAGAGTGTGAGTACATGATTCATCTCTGAGATACATGGCATTGGCATGCACACATGACATACAGTCATAGAGATACATTTTTTTTTCTCATGCTGTACAACATCACGTCATTCATGACCTTTTTTACACATATTGATATGTGGGCATAGAGAGGTATTTCACACTTGCTATCTGGAAAGAAGCTGAAATATTTTATTTATTGTAGGAAGGATATATGAAAAAATTATTGTTTTCAAACTTACTCGTATTTCGGCTTTTTCGGTAAAAGATTCGGGTTTTCACTGATATACATGAAAAGAAATGCCTATTTTTCTGGAACTGTGAACGAACTGAGCCTTTTATTTCTGAGGTACTCCTTTGGTATTGTACTATGTTGTTATGAACTGTTGTGGAATATTGGTGTTGGACCCGACCTTTTTGTTAGATCGTCACTAGTTTCAACCTAAGGTTAGGTTTGTTACTTATTGAGTACATGTGGTCAGTTGTACTCATACTACTCTTCTGCACCTTGCGTGCAGATATTGACTGCTGATGTTGCTGTGTTTGATGGGAGCTGGATTGAAGATATACCTACGTCCCAGTTGTAGTTGCCTCTTGTTCGTAGTAGCTTTAGATTTATAAAACTCTGCTTATGTACTTTTCAAACAGACTATGTATTTGTTCCATTTCATCTTTGTAAACTCTATTCTTAGAAGTTCATGATTTGTACTACCAGTTCTTGGGAAATGTATCAGATTCAAATAATTTCTTTACTTAATTATTTTATTGATTGTTATTGGAATTGGTTAGTGGTTAACTGGCTTACCTAGCGGGTTGGGTTAGGTGCCATCACGACTAGTTGGATTTTGGGTCGTGACATTATAGAACGGGTTGCATGTCGCAACAGGTAAAATAAGGGAGGATTGATACTGATATGATGGGATCAGGTTGCACACCGCAACGGATTTTATATGTGACTTTGATATGGTGAAATCAGGGAGAAATATGATATTGATTCTGATTATATGGTGGGATCGGGTTACACGCCACAACGGATTTTACATGTTATTCTTGATATTAATATGGTGAAATAAGGGAAGATTGTGTTTGTACGTTGGGATCGGGTTGCACGCCACAACAAGTGAAATAAGAGAGGATTGTGTTTGTATGCTGGGATCGGATTACATACCGCAACGGGTGAAATAAGAAAGGATTGTGTTTGTACGGTGGGATCAGATTGCGCGCCGCAACGGATTGTGTGTTTTGTATTCATTGTTGTACTGTGTTTGCTTTCAATGATTTCGTACGACATTTTGAGTACTGGTGTTTATGGTTTTACCGATTCCGAGGATTGAGTTTATTTTCATAAGTTAATTGTCTTACTTTCCTGTTATTATTATTATTATTATTATTATTATTATTATTATTATTATTATTATTATTATTATTATTATTATTATTATTATTATTATTATTATTATTATTATTATTATTATTATTATTATTATTATTATTATTATTATTATTATTATTATTATTATTATTATTATTATTATTATTATTATTATTATACTGCGTGCAGGTTATTGTAAGTGACCCGCCTTAGCCTCGTCATTACTTTATCGAAGTTAGGTTCGGCACTTACAGAGTATATGTGGCCGGTGGTTGTACTCATACTACACTCTGCGCTTCTTGTACAGATTTTGGAGTCGGTCCAAGCGGCAGTCAGTAGATTGCTCATATTGATTGCCGGTTCGGAGACTTGAGGTACAACTGCATGGCGTTAGCAAACCCTGAAGTCACCTTTTACCTTATCCTAGCCGTTTATTTCATTTCAGACAGTTTTACTTTCATTCAAACCATTATCTGTATTATTCTAGTCGCTAGTGCACTTGTGACACCAGTTCTGGAATTGTATCAAGATATTGCGGTTATTATAGGTTTTCTCACTCTATTTCAGTTCTATTTCAGTTTATTCAGTTTAATTGGTATCGATTAATTTGATTTGTTAAAAGTGGCTAAAAATTATTCTAACGTTGGCTTGCCTAGCAAGTGAAATGTAAGACACCATTACGGTCCCGAGGGTGAGAATTCCGGGTCGTGACACGCATTCATCAACTGCTTTATATAAGTCGCATATGTGAATTCAACTTATAGATCGTATTTATGAAATGTAACTTATAAATCACAATTATATTCTTATTCGAATCCCCTCTAATTAATGGTTAATAAATTAAGATTAAACCAATAAAGAAAAGTAACAAAACCATTCGTACTTAAAATTTAAACTCAAATTAATTATGTACTATATTGACTTTGGATTTCTTTAGGATTGAATAAAAATTGTTATTTCAGTTTTGTCCCTTGAAGGGGGGGGGGGGGTGGAGGGACTGATAGACAAATAAGAAATTCTTAATCATCATTTGGAGACAAAGGCCTCATCTTAGGACAAAGCCATTTCACATTAAGGTCCAAAACTTTAGTAATAAAAACTATAGATATAGGCACCGCTTAGGTACAACGTCAAACTCACCTTGGATTTTTCCCTTTTCTTTCTTCCCCTTCCCCCCCTATTAACAGGTCTATCTCTCTCAAAACAAATTTGCTAGTTTTGAATAGCATAAAGTCTCAAATTGATGCTACACACATATCTACAGCAACCTGTCTTTCAGAAAAGCTTAAAGATTATAAAACTTTGGACACGCATTGCCGCTTGTAATAATTGATTAAGTCATGCAACATGGGCGGATTCAAAATTTGAATTTTTTGGTTTTAGATTAGTAATTCTACTATATCTCATCTAATTTAAATGCTTCAAAATTTATTATTTGTATAAATTTAATATTTGTTTGCGTAAAAATATAAAATGTGAGCAAAAGTTATGAGTTCAGACCTTTACACCAGATACACCCTTGAACATGGGCAGAAAGTCATGCATTAGATTCACACCTTTCACCTACATAATTAGTAACGGGTAATTATTATTAGGCCATAGCGTATATCAAAAAATGACAAAAGGATGCAAGTCGTATTCCTTAAATCTTCCTCGTCAGAAAAAGATAAGAACTTGATTGCAGCAGCCTCGCTAAGGGGCGGGAGCTAGGTGCCTAAAAATCACACTATATATATAAGGTTTATTTTTTTTCCCATGTATTTATATATTAGGTGTTAAATCCTATAAGTTTTTTTTTCGTGTTTACTTTTTTTTATTTTTTTGAACTCCTTGGTGGAAATCCTACTAGTGCGGACTGGTAACTATGTGAACCAGAGGCAGAACTAGCGTTTAGGTTACGAATTCTGCATAATCTAGTAACTTGGTCCAAATTTTGTATTTATCTTAAAAAATTTAGTGAATATCTACAAATATTAATTTAAAATATAATAATTTAAAAGGATTAAAATATCGAACACACAAATTTCAAATCATATCTCAACCTCGTAATTTGAGAACAACTAACAATTATTTTAAGGTAGAAGAGAAGATTGAAATAGTCATATAGTCTCACAATATATTTCCCCTTTTTGTATTTCATGACTCATATATCTATTTGAACAAGAAAGTATTTCAAAAAATTCAAATTTTTCTCATTTTCTTTCCAAAATTTTTATATTGTTAGTTTCCATTATTTTTACAATCCTACTACAAGCACCTAAATAAAAAATCTCATTCCACTTTGTCGTTTCCAAAGCCTTCAACCGCCTTCAATTGGAGAAAAATTAAAGCCAAAGCCAACAATTCCGTAGCAAAATCAGTAGCTTAACAGAGTTAGAGACTGGAAAATCTTGAATCAATTCTGAATCCAGACTCTTTAATCCCATCATTCTCCATTAATAAACCTGCATTTTCCAATATTAAGCTAAGAATCACAAATGGACAAACCAGAAAGAGATGTTCTTGATAACAAACATACAAGTTGAACAGTAACATAAGGTGATAGGATAAATTTAACTAGTTAAGAATAGTATAAGAGAATTGAGTAAATCGAAAAAATATAAAGCAGTGGCGGATCCAATAATAAGTTCACGAGTTAGGACAAAATTCAATGCTTCAAAGTCGAATCTCATATATATGTACGAGAGAGGCAAGTAGGGATATAGGAGGAATATTACTTCCCCTTCCGGCCTTTGTGGCCCGGCCCTTCCCTGAATCTCGCACACATAGCGAAAGTTTAATGTATCGAACTGCCCTTTATTACTTCCCAATCCAACTTTTTTTTTCATTTTCCTTGTGATTGGTTTTCGTTTGTATATTGTTATTCTGAATTATATCTAACTCAAATTAGAACCCAGAACGTCTAAATTCTAAATTTACTTGTAATGTACAAAGGAGAATAAAGAGGTTACCTTGAGGAGTACAAAGAGGAGGCTCTTCAAAAAGAGAAAGGGATATTTGTTTATGAGCCAAACCAATGTCAAACAAGATCAAACCAGAAGAAGGATCATATACTATAATATCTTTCACTGGCAACCAAAGAAAAAGCTCTTCCTGAGATAGACCCTCTAATCCAATTAATCCACCATAACTAAGATTAGCTTTAACAATAGTGTCAAAAAACACCCATGTCTCAAATTTTGCAACACATGGCCTTTCTAAATAAACTTCCAAATGGCCATTTTTATCAAGATTATATGATTTTACAACATTCTTTGGAAATAGCCCAGCTGGTAGTCCTCTACTTTTGAGAAGGTCATGAATTGAACTAATTGAGGAAAATGTGGAATAAGGAAAGAGAAAGAGGTGTAGAAAAAGTGTACATAATATCATGGAGGGTGTTAAAATGGTGTTAAGATTGGCCATTGGGACTTTGATGAAATGGTGCAAAGGGATGAAGAAAAAAGAGAGGATTTTAACAAGATTTGTGTGTGAGTGAAGGTGGGACCATTGCTTATATTATGTCTGACCAAATCTCCAAACTGCCCTTTTCATAATCTAATTTTTCCTCCATATCTACTTTTGTTTTAAATAGAAGGGTAAATAGTAGCCCGCACACAAAGCATTTCACGTTTACGTAGGAATTCGGGAAGGGTCGTACTTACGGGGTGTGACGTAGATAGTGTACTCTAATACAAACATTAGTAGATACTTTCACTGTTCGAACCTGTGACTACTTTTATTTTAAATTAAAATATGATATTCAAACCAGGAAGGTGAGTCTTGACATAACTGATAAACTTATTGTCACATGACAAGGAAATCACGGGTTCGAACCGTGTAAACAACCTCTTGCAGAAATGTAAGCTAAAACTACGTACAACAGACTCTTGTGATATGGTACTTCTCCGAACCCAATGCATAGCGGGAGCTTAGTGCACAAAGCTAACTTTTTTATTTATTTATTCAAACCAATTTACATTGGGACATATCGGGGCATATGAGAAATTTTAATAGGGTGTGGACAAGAGGAGGGTAGAACAGAAGTGTAGCACACACCAGACAAAAATGGCTTAGGACTAAAGGTTGATTTTTTGTGCATGGTGGTGATAGGTAATTATGCCCAGAAGAAGAATCTTTCTCAGAAAGCTGCTGTAGTTCACTGGCCAAAGCAGAAGTAGAAGCTGTTCTATGTACTTTTCGAAACATCCCTTTTTAACGGAAATTACGAGGTTTCACCTACTCTTCAATCTTTCTTCGTCTGTTATATTTATGGTTTTTGTTATTCGCATTGTAATATCGACTAATTTAGATTTGTGTGGTTTAAAATTGATTAAATATTAGCAGAATCTTTTCTTTTAAATTGTGAGCGTGATAAAGAAGAAAAAATAGACGAAAAAGTAATTTTCTCTTCCAACGGTGGCTAGTAATCCTAATTAACAGCAACACATGATATATACTAAAAATAATTTCTATAGTTTAGGCTAGGACCGGATTTATAGGGTTAAATAGAGTTCACGTGAGCAATATTTTTCAGATCTTTTTACATATTATTGAATATTTCGTTAAATATTTGACTGTAAATTTAATTATTATTATAGTAGTAATTTGAAGTTGTTATAGAACCAATAAACTTCAAATTCTAAGTCCGCTTATTTTTTAGGGCCTCGGCAAATGAGTTTTCGTAGATTGGAATGCCTTGCTGTTGTCTTTGAACATGACCTTTACTTCCGCTCTATTTGATTCCTAATGAAATAAGATATTAATTCTTTCATTGCTAGTGTTTAATCCTTGTGCCATTATATTCTTTTTTCTTTTTTGCTTTTCTTTTCCAATTATACTGTATTGCTTTTAGAACTTTATAAATTTGGTACAACTTCTATGTCCAGTGTGACAAAGTATCTACGTCCTCTTAAAAGCTTTAGAAAGCCTTACAATTACATATGAAGATTGTTGCATTTTCAGGCAAAATTTTAATAGTATGGACTAGGGGTGACAAACTGGTGGTTCGGGTCGGATATGGACGGGTCAAAAATTAATAATGAAAAACGGATAAATTATCTGATCAGACTCATATTTAATACGGATAAAAAATGTGTTAACCATCGAATAATATGGATATCCATATTATCCATGACTTTTTGAATATGATTACTTTTGAGAGAATTCTTAGTCTCTCAAACTTGAGGAACCCCAATTTGAGGCTTTACAAATGTAAAGTTAAACTCATTGGTTATCCATTTTCTAAATGGATAATCTGGTTCTTATCCATATTTGACCCGTTTCTAAAAAGTTCATTTTCCAACTCATTTTTAATGAATAATATGGGTGGATAACTATTTTCTTTTATCCATTTTGCCAACACTAGTATGGACTATGGTTTATGTAAATCAGAGCATAAAAGGAGTATTAATTTCTCGGACTTAACTTATTTCCATAATTATATTAAAATATATAACACGAACGTAGCTCCAACGCACTTACATTTTATCAGATAATTTTGAATGATTAGTAGAATAATTCAAGAAGAGTAAAGCTAAAAGCATGCGAGCACTCCCTCTCAATCTCTAGGTTTTAAGTATTTTTAAAGATTTCATTATGATAATTGTCCTACTAAAATTTTATATTTGTAAATCCCATATCTTCTCAGAGGTTTCTCCCTGGGGATCTCTCCTTTTTGTCCAAGGTATCTTAGAGAATTTTGAAAAGAACATAAAAGCAATGACGAAAGGAAAGAACAAAAGTTAGACAGCCTCGACTACAACTACATTGTTCACTCATAGTATACTCCATTAATTAAATAGCGTTTAATGAAGTGCGAAAAATCATAGGAGATTAGAGTTCAATTTTCAGCGACAAAACAATATTAAGTAATTTATTCTCATTTCCTAAAACTTGGCGAAGAGTACTACAGGAACTAGAGCATAATATTATGGGAGAAGATTTTATCAAGAGATTTGATAAACATAGGAGTAATATTATTTGCTAAAATCAATCATTTTATCTCTCAAGGTAGCTTCTTATGCAACTAACAACACTCTTTTGAAAAGTTTAAAAATTGGGAGAAAGAGAATACATTAGCAATTTACTCGTAGGTAAATTTATCCTCTTTTTATTTTATTTTTTTATATCGGTGAATCTGCTACTTTCCACTAACATAAGTAAGGAGTTACTTTGTCCATAATAGCTTAAAACGATGGCAATAAATATTTTTGGCTCTTTTTGCCTCCATTAGGATTTGATTGATGGTCTCATTTGATCAACTATACAACTATGATGTAATTCCTGACACATTATGTAAACCAGTTCCAAACCGCATTGTATTTGAAGTTGAGTCTGGGAATTCTCAAGTGAAAACAACTTTTTTTTCCATTTGATGAAGTTCCCGAAGGAAATCTTGGAGTAACGGTAAAGTTATCTTCGTGTAATTTTTTTGGATTCGAGTGGTGGAACCAGTCACTAATGCTTGCATAATTAGGTAGGTTGTCTACATTGCTCCTTTTAGGATTGGCTCTTCCGCAAATCTTGCGTGAACGTAGGATGCTGTCACAATCCAAAATCCTAACATGTCGTGATGGCGCCTAACGTGATACTAGGCAAGCCGACATTACGAAATAATTCCAACACTTTTAACAGAAAATGAATTAAAGCAGCTTAAATAATAAAAGTTCTCATAAACAGGGATAGAAACCCAAAACTCAATGCGGAAGTTCTCAACTATTGGGGTGTCACAGAGTACATGAGCATCTATACATCACAAGTCTAGAAAAAATAATGTCTATAATAGTCTGAAATTAAATACAATAAGCGGAAAGATATGGAAGGAGAGACAAGGTCTGCGAAACGTCGGGCAACTACCTTAGAATCTCCAGAAGATCAATTGTGCAATGAAATCAACACCCACCGTATCCGGAAATACCTGGATCTACACATGAAGTGCAGGGTGTAGCGTGAGTACAACCAACTCAGTAAGTAACAAGCCTACATGAAGAACTGAAAGTAGTGACGAGCTTCACAGTTAAAGTTCAATTACAGTAATTCAAGCATAGGAAGGTAGGCATGCTTTCAAGTTCGACAATTAAGATCAAAACAGTTAATTCATGTCAAGTTCAACTGATACAGAAGATAATATCTCTCATAAATTTCAAGACGGTGATATATGACAGTTGAAGTGCAAAAATAATGAAGTCAAATGCATCCTCACAGAGCAGCAACCACTCAGTCCTCCCATTCACTCCAACCTCACAATCACTAATTCCTCACAGTCACTCATTCCTCTCAGTCGCTCAGCACTCGACACTTGGCACTCGCGCTCAGTAGGTACCTGTGCTCACTAGGGGTATGTACAAACTCCGGAGGGGCTCCTTCAGCCCAAACGCTATAACAAGCCAATCATGGCATATATCAGTAAAACATGTTGCGGCGTCCAACCCGATCCCATAAATATCCTCATAATCATGCCCTCGGCCTCACTCAGTCATCAACCTCTCCAGTTTCTTAGGCTCTCAGAAATCATGATAATCATCCCAAACAACAATGACATAATGTATCAACAATGAACAATAGAGACTGAGATGTAATATGCAAGTAAAATTGTGACTGAGTACAAAATAACAAATTAGCAGATAATTCAATATGTACACAACCTCTGTGGGTCCCTACAGTGTCAACACATGGTCTAAACATGATTTCCAACATGATTTGCAGTTCAGTTACTCTAATATATGGAAAATGTACGGATAACAATAGATTATTCAACTACACAATTCCATGGAATTGGTCGAGCCATAATTTCTACGGTGCACGCCCGTCACCTAGCATGTGCGTCGCCTCAAAACCAAAGACATGACACATAATACGGGGTTTCGTACCCTAAGAACCAAATTTAGAACTGTTAGTTACTTTAATCCGAGCAACTCTCTACTCCAACACACCCTTGCCTCGTGAAATGGACTCTGAATGCCTCGAATCTAGCCATAAACAATTTGATATAATCAATACGGGTTAAAGGAATTAAGTCCATAAGAAAATGCTAAGTTATTAATCAAAAGTCAAAAATCAACTCAAAAGCTGGCCCCCGGGCCCACGTCTCGAAATTTGATAAAAGTCATAAAATCCGAAAACCCATTCAACCACGATTCTAACCCTACTAAATTTATCAAAATCCGACATCAAATCGTCATCCAAATCCCCAAATCAAACTCTCAAAATCCCTAGTCTCAAACTCTCAATTTACACCTTAAATACACACCAACTAGGTGGAAAAATCAATGGTGAAGCAAGATTATTGATTGAAAATGAGCACAAGGGACTTACCTCAAGAATCCCTTCGAAAATCCTCTCAAGAGTCGACAAAACCCGAGCTCAAAATGTTTAAAATGAAGTAAAATCACGAACCCTTTATTTAAGTGTTCTGTCCAGCTTTTCCGCTTCTGCGAAAACTTAACCGCTTCTGCGGCATCGCAGAAGCGACCACTCACCCACATCTACGGCTTCTTCCGCTCCTGCGGCCCATCACTCCGCTCTTGTAGACTCGCTTCTGCGAGCCTCCAAGCCGATTCTGCGGAACCCAGCTCCCCTGCCTAATTGCACTTCTGCGGTCCTCCCTCCCCTGCCGCATCTGCGGTCACGCAGGTGCGGAAACTCCCTCGCACCTACGGCCACCTGTACACATACCTCCAAACTCTCACCTGCGCAACTCATCCCACACTTGCGATCAAAGTTCCGCAGGTGTGGTTACACCAGCAAAGTCGAGCTTCAACAATCTCTCAACTTCAACTTTTGATTCGTTAACCATCTGGAATCAACCTGAGACCCTGGGACATCAACCAAACATATCAACAAGTCCTAAAACCTCATACGAACTTAGTCAAGCCATCAAATCACATCGAACAACTTCGAAACATAAATCACGCCCCAATTCAATCCTATTGAAACAAAGGAATTTCAACTTCTACAAACGACGCCGAAACCTATCAAATCATGTCCGATTGACCCCAAATTTTGTACACAAGTCACAAATAAAATTACAAACCTACTCCAACTTCCGAAATCAGAATCCGACCCCGATATCAAAAAGACCACTCCCGGTCAAACTTTTCAAAAATTCCAACTTTCGCCATTTCAAGCCTAATTCCACTACGGACCACCAAATCACTATCCGGTCACACTCCTAAGTCCAAAATCACCCAACGGAGCTAACTGAACCATCAAAATTCCATTCCGGACTCGTTTACTCATAAATCAACATCCAATCAACCATTTCAACTTAAGCTTTCAACCTTGAGACTAAGTGTCTCATTTCATTCTGAAATCTCTCCGGACCCACATAGACTACCCAGGAAAGTCACATAACAGCTTTAAAGTACAAAATGAGTAGTAAATGGGAAAACAGAGCTACAACTCTCAAAAAGACCAGTCGAGTCGTTAAATCCTCCCCCTCTTAAACAAACGTTCGTCCTCGAACGGGTCTAGAAACATTCCTGGAGTCTCAAATAGGTGTGGATATCTACTCCGCATCTCCCGCTCAGTCTCCCAAGTAGCCTCCTCAACTAGCTGACCTCTCCACTGCACCTTCACTGAAGCTATATCCTTTGACCTCAACTTTCGAACCTATCGATTCAAAATGGCTACTAGCTCTATATCATAAGTCAAATCACCATCCAACTGAACTGTGCTGAAATCCACTACATGAGACGGATCGTCGACATACTTTTGGAGCATAGAAATATGAAACACTGGATGCACACTCGACAAACTAGGTGGCAAGGCAAGCTTGTAAGCCACATCCCCTATCTTCTGAAGTACCTCAAACGGCCCATTATACCGAGGGCTCAACTTGCCCTTCTTCTCGAACCTTATAACACTCTTCATTGGTGAAATCTTGAGTAGAACCTTCTCCCAACCATGTAAGCAACATCACAGACCCTCTTATCGGCATAACTCTTCTGTCTAAACTGCGCCGTGCGAAGCCGCTCCTAAATCAATTTAACCTTGTCCAACGCATCCTGAACCAAGTCAGTACCCAATAGCCTAGCCTCACCCGGTACAAACCAACCCACCAGCTATCTACACAGTCTCCCATACAGAGCCTCATACAGAGCCATCAGAATGCTCGACTAGTAGCTGTTATTGTAGGCAAACTCTGCGAGCGGTAGAAACTGATCCCATGAACCCCCGAAATCAGTGACACAAATGCGTAACATGTCCTCCAATATCTGAATAGTGCGCTCTGATTGTCCGTCCGTCTGAGGTTCAAATGCTGTGCTCCACTCAACTAGGTACCTAACTCTTACTACACGGCTCTCCAAAAACTACGATGTAAACTGTGTGCCCCAATCTCAAATGACGGACACTGGCACACCGTGAAGGCGAACAATCTCTCGAATGTAACAGCCAACCGCTCCAAAGAATAAGTAGTCCCACTGGAATGAAGTATGCGAACTTGGTCAGCCAATCTACAATCACCCAAATAGTATCGAACTTCCTCGAAGTCCGTGGGAGCCCAACTACAAAATCCATGGTGATCCGCTCTAATTTCCACTCTGGAATCTCTAAACTCTGAAGCAATCTGCCCAGTCTCTAATGCTCATACTTCATCTGCTGACAGTTAAGGCACCGAGCTACAACCCCCACTATATCCGTCTTCATTCTTCTCCACCAATAATACTGCCTCAAGTTTTGGTACATCTTTGCGGCACCTGGATGAATGGAATACCGCAAACTGTGAGCCTCTTCAAGAATCAACTCACGTAACCCATCCACATTAGGTACACAAATCCGACCCTACATCATCCCCAATAGTAATATCATTGGCATCTCCGTGATGAAGCGTGTTCTTAAGGACAAGCAAATGAGGATCATCATACTTGCGCTCTCTCATGCGATCATATACGGAAGGCCGAGAAACCACACAAGCTAGAACCCGACTAGGCTCTAAGACATCTAATCTCAAGAGCTGGTTGGACAAAGCCTGAACATCAACTGCAAGAGGTCTCTCACCAACAGGAATGAATGCAAGGCTACCCATACTTAGCGCCTTTCTACTCAAGGCATCGGCTACCACATTAGCCTTCCCGGGATGATATAGAATAGTGATATCATAGTACTTTAGCAGCTCCAACCATCTCCGCTGCCTCAAATTTAGATCCTTCTGTTTGAACAAATACTGGAGACGCCGATTATATGTAAACACCTCACAAGACACACCGTAGAGATAATGCCTTCAAATCTTCAATGCATAAACGATGGCAACTAACTTCAAATCATAGACATAGTAGTTCTTCTCATGAGTCTTCAACTGGCGCGAAGCATAAACAATCACTCCACCTTCTTGCATCAAGACATATCCAATACCGATCCGAGAAGCATCATAATACACTGTATAAGAGCCTGAAGCCGAAGGCAAAACTAGCACTGAAGTTGTGATCAAGGCAGTCTTGAGCTTCTGAAAGCTCTCTTTACACTCGTTTGTCCACCTGAAAATAGCACCCTTCTGGGTTAATTTGGTCAAAGGCGGTGCAATAGACGAGAAACCCCCCATGAAGCGACGATAATAACCGGCCAAGCCGAGAAAGATTTGAATCTCCATAGTTGAGGACGATCTTGAAAACTATGAACCGCCTCTATCTTCTTCAGATCCACCTGAATCATTTTACTGGACACCACGCTCCCCAAGAACGCCATTGAACTAAGCCAAAACTCACATTTGGAGAACTTGGCATAAAGATTCTCCTCCCTCAACCGTTGCAACACAATCCTCAAATGTTGGGCATGTTCCTCCTTGATACGAGAGTACACCAAGATGTCATCAATGAACACTATGAAAAACGAGTCATGATAAGGCTGAAATACACTGTTCATCAGATGCATGAATGCTGCTGGGGCGTTCGTCAGCCCAAACGACATCACGAGGAACTCATAATGACCATAACGGGTTCTGAATGTTGTCTTTAGAATGTCCGAGTCCCGATTCTTCAACTGGTGATACCCAGACCTCAAGTCAATATTAGAGAACACCCTCGCTCCATGAAGCTGGTCAAATAGATCATCAATGCGTGGCAATGGATACTTGTTCTTGATGGTAACTTTGTTCAACTGCCTGTAATCAATGCAGATCCGCATAATACCATCATTCTTCTTCATAAAGAGAACCGGTGCACCCCATGACGACACACTAGGCCTAACAAATCCCTTATCAAGAAGTTCCTGAAACTGCTCCTTCAATTTCTTCAACTCAACTGGTGCTATACGATACGGTGGAATAGAAATGTGTTGAGTTCCCGGCACCCAGTAATTACCAAATTCAATATCCCTGTCGGGCGGCATGCCCGATAGGCCTGCAGGAAACATATCCGGAAAATCTCGAACCACCGGAATAGAATCAATAGTAGGAGTATCAATACCAACATCCCTCACAAAGGCCAAATAAGATAAATAACCCTTCCCAACCATCCGTTGGGCCTTCAAATATGAAATCACCCTGCTGGGAACATAGTCTAGAGAACCTCTCCACTCAATATTTGGCAACCCCGGCATCGCCAATGTCACTGTCTTAGCGTGACAATCCAGAATAGCATGACATGGAGACAACCAATGCATATCCAAGATCACGTCGAAGTCCACCATACTAAGCAATACGAGATAAACACTAGTCTCTAATCCCCAATAGTCACCACACATGATCGATATACACGGTCCACAATAATAGTATCGCCCACTAGTATAGATACATGAATAGATGAAACTAAGGACTCACGGGGCATATCCAGATAATGAATAAAATACGATGATACATACAAATAAGTGGAACCAAGGTCAAATAATACAGAGGCATCCCTGTGGCATACTGAGACAATACCTGTGATCACTGCATCAGAAGCAACAATTTCTGGGTTGGTAGGAATAGAATAGAATCGGTCTTGGCCTACACCTGATCGGCCTCCCGCTCTTGGGCGACCCTTAGGTGACTGAGCCCCACCCCGAGCTGGCTGGGCGGGTGGTGAAGTAACTGGTGCTGAAGTCGCAGCCTGACTCTTATGCTGCACTAGACCTATCGGGCGACGAGGACACTGCCTCCACATATTCCCAAACTCCCCGCACTCAAAGCAACTCCCCGGTGCTGGCGGTGGGGATTGAAATTAGCCCCGAGCACTGGGATAACTGCTAGAAGGACCCCACATAGATGAACCCTTTGCCGATGGAGCACGGGACAAACTCTGAGCTGGAAGGGCACTGAGAGATCACTGACCCTGATGAAAATTGTATGAACCATGGCTGGATGATGCACCACGGTGAACTGGATGAGCCGTCTGAGCTTGCCTATAAGGATGACCTCTGCCGTGGTAGAACTAACCTCTAGAAGGAACACCGTTGAAACTACCCGATCCACGAGGCCTCTTGGCCGTCCTCTCTCTATGCTCCTGGCTACGGACCATCTCTATATGCCGAGCAACCACATCTGATATGTGAGGTCATCAATGAACCTCCTAATCCTCTCCCTATCAGCGGGAACCAAACAAACTGCGTGATAGGCTAACTCAGAAAACCTCATCTCTTATTGCTTCACAAACATGCCCTCATGACGTAACTGCTCAAACTATTTGTGCAACTCCTCCTTGCGAGACAGTGGCATGAACTATTATAAGAAGAGAACGGAGAACTCCTTCCATGTAAGTGGTGCTGCACCGACCGACCTGCGCCTCTCATAAGCCTCCCACCATCTGAAGGCAGCCCCAGTGAACTGAAAAGTAGTGAACGAGACCCCATTGGTCTCCAGAATACCAGTCGTGCGAAGAATCTGCTGGCACTTATCCAAGAAGCCGTGAGCATCTTCTGACTCAGCACGGCTAAATGATGGAGGCAGAAGCCTCCCAAATCTCTCAAGTCTCCTCTGCTTATCATAAGTCATAACGGGACCCACCTAGGCCTGAGCAGCTGCAACTAACTGGGCTGGTAGTACCCCCGGTGTCTGGAGTCTCTGCATCACTTGCTTTGGAGTACGGGTGGCGGGAGTCTGAGTACCTCCCCCGGCCTGAGAAGTAATTGTTGTGGCCAGAACTGAAACCGCCTGAGCAAGGCTAGTGCACACAGTCAGAATCTGAGTCAAAATCTCCTGAAAGCCTGGAATCACAATAGGCACAGCTAGTGCCAAAGCTGGCCCAATTGGCTCAACCACAACTAGAACCTGCTCCTGAACTGGGGCAACTGGCGGATCTGTAGGTGCTGCCCTAGCTGCTGTACAAGCTGCACCTCTGCCCCTACCGCGACCCTAGCTGGTGGTACTGGTGGTTGTCCATCCTGTCCGGTAGTATGTGTACTCACCATCTGTAAGAGAATAAAATACAGAAGTTTAGTTACCAGAGTCAACAAATCTGCACGACAAGAATACAAGAATATGAAGTTTCCTAAGGGTTCAGCAACCTCTCGAAGCTAAGTACATACGTCTTCGTACCGATCCGCAAGACTCTACTAAACCTGCTCATGACTTGTGAGACCTATGTAACCTAGGCTCTGATACTAACTTGTCACGACTCAAAATCCTAACCTGTCATAATGGTGCCTAACGTGATACTAGGCAAGCCGTCATTGCGAAATAATTCCAACACTTCTAACAGAAAATGAATTAAAGTAGTTTAAATAATAAAAGTTCAAATAAACAGGGATAGAAAACCAAAACTCAACATGAAAGTTCCCAACTATCGATGTGTCAAAGCTGTGGAAAACATACTGTCTATGTTAGTCTGAAACTAAATACAGTAAGCGGAAAGATAGGGAAGGAGAGGCAAGGTTTGCGAAACGCGGGCATCTACTTTGGAATCTCCAGAAAATCAACAGTGCGATGAAATCAATACCCACCTTATCCGGAAACACCTGGATCTGCACACGAAGTACAGGGTGTAGCGTGAGTACAACCAACTCAGTAAGTAACAAGACTAAGTGAAGAACTGAAAGTAGTGTTGAACTTCATAGTTAAAGTTCAATTACAGTAATTTCAGTATAGGAAGGTAGGCATGCTTTCAATTTCGACAATTAAGACCAAAATAGTTAATTCATGTCAAGTCCAACTGGAACAGAAGATAATATCTTTCATAAATTTCAAGACAGTGATATATGACAGTTAAAGTGTAAAAATAATGAAGTCAAATGCATCCTCACAGAGCAGTAGTCACTCAGTCCTCCCATTCACTCCAACCTCACAATCATTCATTCCTCACAGTCACACATTCCTCTAAGTCGCTCAGCACTTGGCACTCGGTACTCGCACTCAGTAGGTACCTACGCTCACTAGGGGTGTGTACATACTCCAGATGGGCTCCTTCAACCCAAGCGCTATAACAAGCCAATCATGGCATATATCAGTGAAGCATGTTGCGGCGTGCAACCCGATATCATAAATATCCTCACAATTAGGCCCTCGGTCTCACTCAGTCATCAACCTCTCCAGTCTCTCGTTCTCAGAAATCATGATATTCAGCCCAAACAGCAATGACATAATGTATCAATAATGAACAATAGAGACTGAGATATAATATGCAAGTAAAACTGTGACTGAGTACAAAACAACAAATTAGAAGATAATTCAACATGTACACGACCTTTGTGGGTCCCTATAATGTCAGCACATGGTCTAAATATGATTTCTAACATGATTTGCAATCCAATTTCTCTAATACGTGGAAAATGTATGGATAACAATAGATTATTCAACTACACAGTTCCATGGAATTGGCTGAGCCATAATTTCAACGGTGCACGCCCACACGCCCGTCACCTAGCATGTGCGTCACCTCAAAACCAAACACATGACACATAATACGGGGTTTCGTACCCTCATAACCAAATTTAGAACTGTTACTTACCTTAATCCGAGCAACACTCTACTCCAACACAACTTTGCCTCGCGAAACGGCTACAGAATGCCTCGAATCTAGCGATAACAAATTCGATATAATCAATACGGGCTAAAGGAATCAACTCCTTAAGCAAATTCTAAGTTATTAATCAAAAGTCAAAAATCGACTCAAAAGTCGGGCCCCAGGCCCACGTCTCAAAATTTGATAAATGTCACAAAACCCGAAACCCCATTCAACCACGAGTCCAACTATACCAAATTTATCAAAATCCGACACCAAATCCCCAAATCAAACTCTACAAATCTCTAGCCTCAAACTCTTAATTTACACCTTAAATACATACCAACTAGGTAGAAAAATCAATAGGGAAGTAAGATTATTGATTGAAAATGAGCACAAGGGACTTACCTCAAGAATCCCTTCGAAATTCCTCTCAAGAATCGCCAAAACCCGAGCTCAAAATGTTTAAAATGAAGAAAAATCGCGAACCCTTGTATTTAAGTGTTTTGTCTAGCACTTCCGCTTCTGCAAAAACTTAACCGCTTCTGCGGCATCACAGAATTGACCACTCACCCGCATCTGCGGCTTCTTCCGCTCCTGCGGACTCGCTTCTACGAGCCTCCAAGATGCTTCTGCAGAACCCAACTCCCCTACCTAATTGCGATTCTGTGGTCCCCCCTGCCGCATCTACTGTCGCGTAGGTGCGGCAAATTCCTCGCACCTGCGGCCACCTGTACACACCCCTCCAAACTCCCACCTGTGCAACCCAGCCTGCACTTGCGAGCTCGCACCTGCGATCAAAGCTCCGCAGGTGCGGTTACACCAGCAGTCTCCAGCTTTAACAATCTCTCAACTTCAACTTTTGATCCGTTAACCATCCGGAATCAACCCGAGGCCCCTAGGACCTCAACCAAATATACCAACAAGTCATAAAACCTCATACGAACTTAGTTGAGCCCTCAAATCATATCAAACAACTTCAAAACACGAATCGTTCCCCAATTCAAGCCTATTGAAACTAAGGAATTCTAATTTCTACAAACAACACCGAAACCTATCAAATCATGTCCGATTGACCCCAAAATTTTCACATAAGTTACAAATGACATTACAAACCTACTCCAATTTCCGAAATTGGAATCCGACCCCGATATCAAAAAGTCCACTCCCGATCAAACTTTTCAAAAATTCCAACTTTTGCCATTTCAAGCCTATTTCCACTACGGACCTCCAAATCATAATCTGGACACTTTCCTAAGTCCAAAATCACTCAAAAGAGCTGACGAAACTATCAAAATTCTATTTCGGAGTCTTTTACTCATAATTCAATATCCGGTCAACCATTTCCACTTAAGCTTTCAACCTTGAGACTGAGTGTCTCATGTCATTCTGAAATCTCTACGGACCCGAACGGACTATCCCGGCAAGTCACATAATAGCTATAAAGTACAAAATGAGCAGTAGATGGGGGGACGGGGCTACAACAATCAAAACAACCGTCCGGGTTGTTACAAATGCCTTGTACACAGGGATGTCCTCGATGAAGTTCTATCATTCTTT
The DNA here is from genome assembly GCF_000390325.3 of Nicotiana tomentosiformis. Taxonomy (NCBI): domain Eukaryota; kingdom Viridiplantae; phylum Streptophyta; class Magnoliopsida; order Solanales; family Solanaceae; genus Nicotiana; species Nicotiana tomentosiformis. Next base: position 100,101,336 of record NC_090820.1, read on the forward strand.
CTGTTGCAGGCAAATCAACTTTTACATCACTTCAAATGAAAACTTCAAATCTCTCACCTCCTTCCTAACTCCCCCTTCCCCTCTCCCCCTCCCCAATTAAATGCATATGTTGAGGTGAAAACATATGATAAATTAGAAAATAGAATTCTAGACAAAATTACAAGCACAAGCAATTTGCAAAAATATTTTTATTTTTCCTACATCAATAGAAAAGGAACTTTAGTACAGGGTAGGAAAGATTATGTTATGAATCAGTCCTAGCCCAATAAGAATACCACCAAGTATATCACACAAATGGATCTTGGGCTTAGAAGAAGCAATTGGGCCAGGCCTTCACAAAGATTAATTTGGGATCCAGGCTGAGTGCGCTTGGTATTGTCGTTAAATAACACAGGCTATCACATTAAGAGGCTATCTTGAATTATGTGCCAAGGAAATTCTGAGTTTCTCACCCTTGATTCTTCTGGCATCTCATCCCCTTCTTCAATCTATCTTCTCATCCCCTTCTTTTAGTTCTCTCATCCTACTTAGCTCCTGAATTTTATATTTTCATTAATGTTGTTCTGCTTCTGTTGAGTTGTAATCGTTAGATACTACTATCACTATAATCTGTATTTTGAAATTGTTACATTGGTACTTTCATTTCTCGTACTCCATGGAAGATTCTTCTGAGGTAGTGGTGATTTTAGATCGATTCACTGGGTGGAACCTAGTGGGCTGGATTTATCAGGCGGAGTGGTACTTCAACTTTGGTCATATTCCCAAGGACTATTGTCTATCTCTCGCTTCGTTCTACCTCGACGGTGATGCACTCGCTTGGTTCGATTGGCTTTAACGCAATGGCGAGTTCTTTGATTGGAAATATTTTACAGAAAAGTTGGTTATGCGCTTTCAAAAACGGACTTTTGCAAATTCGGTGGAGCGTCTGGCCTATCTTTCACAAACTCGTTTTGACTATGTTCATTTTGCAATTTCTGTCCCTCCTAAAGCCCAACAGCCTGCCTTGGCCTCTGAGCAATAACCTCGATTCTTTTGATGGAGCTGACTACTTAGCTACTGGAGATTTGGAGGACAAGCCAGCTAGTGATGACGATGCTCCAAATCCTCCAACAGAAATACCAGATGCAGAAGCTACAACTCCTATAAGAAGCGTTGTCCATTTGTTTGATGAAAGTTTTAAAAGGTACATTGTTGCAACTTCTCTTGATAGTGGCCCTATTCAACAACAAATTGAATTTGAAACCAATGAAGATATGTATCTTTTTGAATTTTTCATGGAACCTGAACCTATTCTGGATCGATATCTTGATAAATTCTTTATGGAGAATGAGGATGGCATTCCAACAAGTGCAATGCCTTCTAATAAAGTAATGCCTGAAGTTGTGCATGGAAAATTCTATGGAGGAGTAGAACATGATGAAGGTTTTCTTCCACTCTACGCGGACATCAAAGTGAGTGTACCACAATTTGCTTTTTAGATGAAAGTATACAGTCCGTGCAAGGATTGTTCAAACATAGTGGCGGATGATTTCAAGGGAATTCATAGGAAATCAATGTTTCATATTGATACCATTTTCATTGATCTAACATATTTGAAATCTATTTCTATTTAATCCTGCTGCCAGTGATCTTTGTATTTGGGATCCAGGAATAAGTTCTATATTCATGGATCTAACTCCATTGGGATCCATTTTATTGGGATCTATTAGCAAGTTTTGCTCATTTGCGCATTCTAACTCCATAACTACAGTGTGGGATCTCGGATAAGAATGGTGTTTGCATGCCATCATTTTACAATTTAATTCGATATTGGTTGCACCTACATCTTCAGCTTTCCATCACTGTTATAATGCTGAAAAAGACACTTCATACGACTTGATAGAGTTGGCACCAAGAGAAATGGTATTACCTTGGAGACTAAACCTTGTTGTTTTATTGTTTTCCTTGCATGATGAAACTACGGTGCAATACTTGGATAAGGATACTTCAGCGAAATACATACTCAAGGTTATAACAGAAGCAGGTGGTGAAGTTTTATTCAAGCCAAGGTATATTAAGAATGGAGAGGAACTAATATTGCTGGGATGTACTGGGAAGTCTTCCTTATTTGCATATTCTAACTCTACAAGTAGAGTGTGGGACCCTGGACTACCATGGTATGTGAATTCCAACTTGTCCAATGGGTTCTCTATTGTCTATACGTACATTGCATTCACATGCCCTTTAATTGCTAGAGAAGAATATAGTCCAATCTTAGATAGGTATTTTGATGTAAAACATGATATTTTGGTGGCAGATTTCAAACACATATAAGTTTGGGAACACAATTTGTTCTTGACGATGTTCTAGTCAAGTATGGAGCCCTCGAGGTTAATATGGTTGTGTATAAATTAGATAAAGTGGAGTTTACTATTCTATATAATCATTTCTGATCTGTTCTTGGTACAGTTGTGAAAAATATAGAGAGAGGTGAAAAGGCCCAGTTGATAGTGAAGCCACAAGATAGTGTTTGGAAGAAAAGAAAACCAACCTTGAGCTATAGAGGAGCAATCTCGTCTACTGCCATGTCAATAGAAATAAACTTCGTCTTGATCTCATGGAAGACTATCTCAAATGTCAAACTGACTAGCAGGTTGCAAGATGGGACAAACCCCATTGAGGAGGGCCATGACGAGGAGAATGAAGATAAGCTTTTTGAGTCTAGGAGAGATGACGAGCAAGTTATTCTTGGTGTAGATAAAGTTGAGATGACAAGGAAGAAAAGTAGAAGTAGACATTCCCATGTTACTGATTCATCTATTTTTGTTGAGTTGTTCATTCAGATTGTAGTAAAAACGATGAGCTTCCCTCTACTGTCAAGGAAATCAATGTATCCAAGGTTGTGGAATATACCAGGGGAGTTGCCTTTAGTTACTATTAGATGTTGTATAACTAAGATAGTTGGACTATTTTAGAATAGAATTACCAACTTTTAGTTGGCATTATTTGGATACCACAATAATTGGATAATTTTAAACATCCAAGCAAGGCATGGGGAGCAAATTCAGTGTGTGATTGTGGCTGGTTTTGTTCGCTTGCTAGAAAATGTGGAGTTTGATATTAAAAAGAAGGCTTCATTGGCAATCTCCAAGGCTACATCTGGTAGTACTAGTGAGCAGATCAAATACCTTAGTAGTGATGGAGGCTTTACATATGAACTCTCACGAACATGTTGGGGACAAGTAACTTTGTTGAGACATTTGGAGATGTGGTTATTGCATTTTCCTATGTAGACTGTTCCACATCATTACATCAAGCTCCATCAGTGAACGTCCACTGTGATATCATTGTTCTCGAACCTTGAGGATAAGGTTCTTTTTTAGGGAGGAAGTATTGGTATAAATCAATCCCAATCCAATAAGAATACCAACAAGTATGTCACACAAATGTATCTTGGGCTTAGAAGAAGCAATTGGGCCAGGTCTTCACAAATGTTAATTTAGGATCCAAGGGCATTTGGTATTGTCGTTAAATAACACAGGGTATCACATTCAGAGGCTATCGTGAATTATGTGCCAAGGCATTTCTGAGTTTCTCACCCCTGATTCTTCTGGCATCTCATCCCCTTCTTCAATCTATCTTCTCATCTCCTTCTTTTGGTTCTCTCATCTTACTTAGCTCCTGAATTTCATATTTTTATTAATGTTGTTCTACTTCTTTTTAGTTGTAATCGTTAGATACTACTATCACTATAATATATATTTTGGAGTTGTTACAAATTACATGATAATTAATTCAACATGATATATACCACTGGAAAATACTTCCACATCCATAGTCGCTTTAATCCCACCATCACCTAGTTTAACAATCCAATTCTTCAAGTTCACAATCAAGAAAAGTGCATTCAAGTATCTAGAGATTTCAACTAAAACAACTTAATAATTTAAATAGTCATCTTTCGGAATAACTTAACTTGACGGATCATCAGAAATTTTACGCATTATGGTTGAAAAGTTTGCCGTTCGCAGAATTTCTGGCAATTCAAAAATATATATGAATAGTACATATATTATACATTTGTAAATTATTTTAAGCATCAGAAATTCTGATAATCACCAAAATTTTAAGTCAATAATGTTGAAAATTTTGGACGATCAACAGATTTCCATCCACAATGCTGAAAAATTCTGGTGATCCGTCAAACCTTTGTGTGTTATGATGATCACTAAGATTTGAGTATAAATTCTGACGATCATCAGGAGCGTGCTTTAAAATTCTGACACCGGACTATATTCCCAAATCTTTCATTACGGTAAAGTTTAAATAAATACAACTTTATAGATAGTGTATTTCATCGTTTGCAACTAGCTATTGATTTACATATTATACAACATCATTATCTTTATTTATATAATTAATATATATTCAAATTAAAAGGATCTCTCTACGGACATTATTCAACCTATATTAAATGAAGATAATTTTAGCAAAATTTAATAGAATTCTTAACATTTCCTAAAGTTAAGCCTAAGCAAATTGACTAACATTCAAATACAATCAAATTTTCCTAAAATATCTCTACATCCCTAAAATTAAGCCTAACCAAATCGGTTCCAATTCAAATGCAGCCATTCAAAAATTGGTGAAAGATGTAATATATATAATATATGAGTCAAATATAATAAATGTATGAAATCTGTTATAGCATATTTATCTTATACTATTATAATATATTTGTATGATCTATACAATATACTTTATAATGTATATATGAAATCAGTTATAGTATATTCATTGTATACTAATATATAAGTATTTAAGTATATTAATTTATTATATTAGTCGAGGTGAAAGTGGGCTTTGGTGTAACTGGTAAAGTTGCCGCCATGTAACCAAGAGGTCACAGGTTCAAGCCATGGAAATAGCCTCTTGCAGAAATGCAGGGTAAGGCTGCGTAAAATAGACCCTTGTGGTTCGGCCCTTTTTTGGACCCCGCGTATAGCGGGAGCTTAGTGCACCGGACTGTCCTTTATTAGTCGAGGTATATTTATTTCTTGTTTAGATTAATTTAATGTATAGAAGAAATACAATATATATATCCACCGTATACTAAATATGTAATAATTAATATACCATTGATTATATAATAGAATATTAACATACTAGTATAATATATGAGTATTGATTTGAGTATACTACTATATTATATTTATTAAAAATATATGTAATATAGTTCTTTGCATATAATAATGGTATATAAAATATAATATTGGAAAATTAATAGTCTACACGAAGTAGGTGAGAGAGAACTGTGAGATTATTTTGAATTTAAGGGATTATGTGTTAGTTGGCATAATCCCTATTTTCAAGTCCCATAATGAGATATTTTTGGCATATCAAAAGTTGTATCTAATTTAATTAAAAAGAAAAAAAGTTGTAATAAATTATATATTGTTATAAATAGAATTGTATTTAAGGTGAATGTCTATATTTTAGAAAGATTCTAGGGTTTGTTACTTAGTGGCTAATTCACCTTTTTCCTATAAATATATGAGGTCTATTCCATTATAATTCATCCCAAATCAATAAGAATTCTCTCTCTACATTTCTCTGCAACACTCTTCTTCTTCTCTTATTATTTCATAACACGTTATCAGCACGAGACTCTAACCAATTGAGTAGAGGGCGGTTGTTTTAATTTGTTATACTATTAATTAGTTGTCTAGCATTTGAGAAATTAAATCACCCATGGAGAGAAGATATAGGAATTTGTATGAGGCTCTTGCGTGCATTGATATTCTTATACTAGGCATCTGCTTTGGTCACCGGGCTTTGGATACGTACATGGTGCTCAACTTGTACATAATATTGAGCATAATGATTGTCAATTGTTCCATGAACTTCATTCAGGAATATATTCTGGACTTAAGGTAAGTATTTTACCTTATTTTTCTCTTTTAAATTCTTGAAATTCTATAATTTGATTTTAAATACAAGCAAAGACAATAAATTTTGCTTATAACTCTAGTAGAGTTGGTAAGCAATTATAACCATCCGAAGTGATAAAATTTCTATGTCTTACCATGATCAAATTCATGTCTGATTGTGGGCACAAGAAGTGAAAACACGTCCCATTAAATTTGCTTCATTCTCATTCCCATAAGAGAATGTGATAGCAGTATGTGATAAGTCTAAAAGAACACAAAATTATTACCATGAAGGTATCAATGTGTGGACGTGGCAATAGACGAAATTATAATCGCCATCATTGTGGTAATGAGAACAATAAAGATTCTCAAAATAACCCTTCACTCTGTGAAAATAATATTTATCATCGATTTGACATGAGATTAGATGATTATGGTCCATTCATGATGTGAATGTGATAACATGTGATTTTATGAATACATATTCATTCTTGGAAGAATATGAACGTACTAATCGTAGTGGATATACCATATTAATCTCTAGAAAGAGGTTTGAGATGGAATAAGAAAATAATTTCAGTATTATGGCATGAATGGTCATTGATCACGTACCTATTATGATTATCCCAAAATATTGTGGCAATGTAATTATTACAGGAAAAAAGTAATAGAAGCAACATATCTTGCCTATAATGATTTTGACCATGACCATAATTGTATAACTTTCTCATTAAAAGAGATATTCACCACATGGATGTTGATGAATATGTGGTAGTACAAAATCAATTGAAAGCTCTAAAAGAGCCAATTATACTATTTTGGAGAAATAAAATTGATAATCAATAATGTATTGTGTTGTAGTAAGTCTCAATAAAACTTATATAGTTTCTAAAGTATTCGCGAAAGCGGTTGGTTATATTGAGATTATAAATAAAGGAAAGATATAATATATTCTTTTACTACAACTTGTAGCGGGGTAATATGTATGTAAAAAGGTACTTACTTTATTCTCTAGTTTGTACTACACAAACAAAAGAATGCCACAATAAAATAGAAGTTTATTGATATAAAAATTTATATTATAATAAACTTGAAGTTTATTCATAATTGAACACGTCATGGTCTAAACCTGAAGTTTATCAATATTTTTAATTTATCCAGTTGGCACAATTGATTTAGCCATGTTAATTTAATTATGATGTGCAAAAATAAAAGAGAATTCATATGGGTAAATATTAAAGAATTAGAAAGCTCTTTACGAATTATCTTATTGTGATGACCCAAAATATTATCTTTAAATTTAATAATTAATTATGTGTTCTAAGTCCTCGAAAAGCACTATTTATCATTACTCGACTTGCGTGCGCAGTCCGTAAAATTTTTCGAAAAAGTTTTTATGCGAAAAATGAATTAAAATGTGAATAAGAGCTTTAAAAATCAATTGAGTTGACCTTGGTTAATAAATTTTAGCAAACGGACTCGGATCAGTATTTTGACAGTTTCAGTAGGTCTGTATCGTGATTTGGGACTTGGGGCGTATACCCCGGAATCAAATTCCAAGGTCCCTAACCCGAGATATGGAATTCTGAAGAAAAATTAAAAGTTTAAATTCAAATAGTGACCGGATGTCGAATTATGTGCAAACGACCCCGTAATGAAATTTTGATGATTCCAACAGCTCTGTATGGTGATTTTGGACTTAGGAGCGTGATCGAAATTTTATTTGGAAGTCCGTAGTGGAATTAGGCTTGAAATGCCGAAAGTTGAATTTTTGGAAAGTTTGACCGAGGGGTTGACTTTTTGATATCGGGGTCGAAATCCGATTCTGAAAATTTGAGTAACTCTGTTATATCATTTATGACTTGTGCGCAAAATTCGAGGTAAATCGGACGTGATTTGATAGGTTCCGAAGTCATTTGTAGAAATTAAAAGTTTCAAAAGTTCATTAGGCTTGAATCTATGTGTGATTCGTGTTTTTAGTGTTGTTGGATGTGATTTGAAGACTCGACTAAGTCCGTATGATGTTTTAGGACTTGTTGGTATATTTGGTTGAGGTCTCGAAGGGCTCGTGCGTGTTTCGGATGGTATTCGGAGTATTTTCCTTCATTTTGGCACTGATGGTAGCTACTGATTTCTGGTATTTTAAACCTTCTTCGCGATTGCGAAGATTGGGACGCGATCGCGTTGGCTTAGTTGAGGCAGTGTTAATTTTGTTCTTCGCGATCACGTGAGGTCAACCGCGATCGCGTAGGTTGGGCTAGTCTGTGCATCGCGATCGCGTGGCATTGTTTGCGATCGCGTAAGGTTAATTGAGGGCTGCTAAGTTTTGTGCTTCGCGATCGCGTGAAGCGGGATGTGATCGCGTAGCTTTGAGACCTTGTGACTCGCGAACGCGTGAAGAGGACTGCGACCGCGATGAGTAAAATCCTGGGTAGAATGTTTAAGTTCTGAAAATGGGACGAATTGGAGCTCGGATTGAGGCGATTTTTGGGAGATTTTCAGAGAAAATATCGGGATAAGTGTTCTTAACTCAATCTTGGTTAGATTACCCGAATCCATCACTGTTTTTAACATTTAATTGGTGATTTAAGTTGGAAAAGAATTGAAAACCCTATTGGAAAGATTTGAGGATTTGAGGGTCGAATAGTTATTGGAATTTAGTCATTTTGGTATGGTTAGACTCGTGATTGAATGGACGTTCATATTTCGTAACTTTCGCTGGATTCCGAGACGTGGGTCCCACATGTTATTTTTGAGTTAATTTCGGATTTTTATTGAAAAATATAGTATTTTCTTATAGAATTAATTCTATAATTTTTGTTGACTGTATCGAATTAATTATGACTAGATACGAGTCGACCGGAATCGGAAAATCAAAGAAAAAGCATACTACTTGGTTAAATTGGAGCAAGTCGAGGTAAGTGACTTGTCTAACCTTGTGTGGGGGAAATTTTTCCTAGAATTGATATTAATGTGATTATTAAAATGTGTTGAAAGTCGTGTACACGAGGTGACGAGTGTGTACACAGGCTAAATATGAAAAATTATATTTTTAAAATTGTGTAGATCATTGTTGCGCATTTATTAAATTATTTTATCTTGTTATATTTTTCATCATTGATCTGAGATATATACCTCAAATTTGTTTAACCTTTTCCTGCTAATTGTTATACTTGTTTAGTTGAAACTTGATTTATTTTATTCTGTGCATTATTTGAAGGGTGATTTTCTTTAAATTAAATATTATTAATATGAAGTATTTGACATTTTAAATTAGATATTGAAACAACGTATTAAATATTTTGAAATATTATTTTTCTGAATTATTTATTCTTGAATATTTTTGTACGATTTTTGTACTCATTGTGATGGAGCCGTGAGCTCTTTATTGTGAAAAAATATTATTGATGATTTATTTTGCCATGAGCCGTGAGCTCCTTATTGTGGAAAACTATTATTGATGATTTATTTTGGCATGAACCGTGAGCTCTTTATTGTGAAAAAATATTGTTGAATTATTTTGGCAAGTTAGATTATTTGAGAACTTGAGGTGCAAATTGTGATATGTTGTAATATTGATACGCATGCGGTGGTATAAGGTCTGGGTATTGAAACGCATGCGTTTAGATAAGGGTGGCTTGATACACGTGTCTAGCAGGGGGAACTACTAGAAGTCATGCGGTGTGATAAGGATGGTTAAAACGCGGGATGCTATTTCTGAAAAAACATTTTCTTTCAAATAAATTGTGAAGGCTCCCGCGGTGAGATAAGAAAATGAGATATTGTGAATTTGTTTATGATTTAGGACTACGAGGCAGTACCTCGAGAGTGCCCTTGTTGATACTGATTTATGGCCGCAGTTGCCTTAATTATTTGTTGTGATTTTCTTAAAGTTGAAAGGAAATTCGATTTTGTTTATACGAGATATTATTTGAAATTCTATTTTATTTTCTCGAGATGTTGTTTGCCATTATTTTGCTTAATTAAATGGTGACACACTACTTGATTCATTTTCAATGTCATTTTATTTTACTATATTTTAAAACATTTTACCATGCCATTATTATATTCCAGTAGGGCCTCACCTGAAAAATTCCTGTGAAAACCTTTCTCAAAATCGCCCAACCCGAGCTTGAAATGCCCAAAAATGGCAAAAGTTCGGAGCCCCTTTGTTTTTGTACTGTCCAGGGATTTCCGCTTCTGCGGAAGTTTAACCACTTCTGCGTAACCGCTTCTGCAGATTTTCTCCCGCTTCTGCACCAACTCTAGCTTTTGCGATCCCCCACACGCAGGTGCGAGTCCGCACCTGCGCAATTACTTTTGCATCGGTGCTCTCCGCTTCTACGCATCCCAGCTCGCACATGCGAGCTCGCTTTTGCGAGTTTTTGTCCGCTTATGCGCACCTGCGATGCCCATTGCGCTTCTGTGTGCTCGCACCTGCAAGCCAAATTCCGCAGGTGCGATTGCACCAGAAGGCAGAAAGTTAAGCTTTTTCTTCTAAGTCTAAATTTGATCCGTTAACCACCCGAAACTCACCTGAGGTCCCCCGGGACTACAACCAAATATACCAACAAGTCCTAAAATATCATACGAACTTAGTCGAGTCTTCAAATCACATTAAACAACAATAAAAATACGAATCACACATAGATTCAAGGCTAATGAACTTTGAAACTTTCAATTTCTACAAACGACGCCGGAACCTATCAAATCACGTCCGATTGACCTCAAATTTTGCATACAAGACATAAATGATATAACAGACCTATTCAAATTTCCAGAATCAGATTCCAACCCCGATTTCAAAAAGTTAACTCCCCGGTCAACCTTCCCAAAAATTCGACTTTTGCCATTTCTCGCCTAATTCCATTACGGACCTCCGAATAATTTTCCGGACACGCTCCTAAGTCCAAAATTACCATACGGAGCTATAGGAATCATTAGAATTCAAATTCGAGGTCGTTTACACATAAGTCAACATCCGGTCAACTTTTCCAACTTAAGTTTTCAATTATGAGACTAAGTGTCTCATTTCACTCTGAAATCCTTCCGGACCTGAACCAACTAACCCGGTAAGTCATAAAATAACTATAAAAGCATAACTTGAGCAGTAAATGTGGGAAAGGGGTTATAATACTCAAAATGATCGGCCGGGTCGTTACATTCTCCCCCTCTTAAATAAATATTCGTCCTCGAAAGGGTTTAGAATCATACATGGAGTCTCAAATAGGTGTGGATATTTTCTCTACATCTCCTGCTCAATCTCCCAAGTAGCTTCTACGACTGGCTGGCCTCTCCATTGTACCTTCACTGATACTATGTTTTTTGACCTCATCTTTCGAACCTACCAGTCAAAAATAGTCACTAGCTCGATATCACAAGTCAAATTATCGACCCGCTGCACTGTACTGAAATCTAATATATGAGACGGATCCCCGACATACTTTCGGAGCATGGATATATGGAACACTGGATAAACACCTGATAGACTAGGTGTCAAAGCAAGTTCAAAAACCACCTATCCAATCTTCTTAAGTACCTCAAAAGGCCCAATATATCGAGGGCTCAACTTTCCCTTCTTCCCGAACTTCAACACACCTTTCATGGGTGAAATTTTGAGCAGAACCTTCTTCCCACCCATGTAAGCAACATCACGGACCTTCCTATCGACATAACTCTTCTGTCTTGACTTCGCCGTGCGAAGCCGTTCGTGAATCACTTTAACCTTCTCTAAAACATCTTGAACTAAGTCAGTACCCAATAGCCTAGTCTCACCCAGCTCAAACCAACCCACCAGAGACCGGCACTGTCTCCCATATAAAGCCTCATACAGAGCCATCTGAATACTCGACTGGTAGCTGTTATTGTAAGCAAATTCCGCGAGTGGCAGAAATTGATCCCAATAATCCCCAAAGTCAATGACACAAGTGCGTAGCATATCCTCCTATATCTGAATAGTGTACTCAGACTGTCCGTCCATCTGAGGGTAAAATATTGTACTTAACTGAATATGTGTGCCCAATTCTCGTTGCACTGCTCTCCAAAACTGTGATGTAAACTATGTGCCTCGATCTGAAATGATGGACACTGGCACACCGTGTAGACGAACAATCTCGCAGATATAAATCTCAGCCAAACAGCAACAAACTTTCTCAAGTTCTGTGGGAGCCCAACTACAAAATCCATGGTAATACGCTCCCATTTCCACTCCGGAATTTCAAGTCTCTAAAGTAATCCTCCCAGTATCTGATGCTCATACTTTACCTGTTGACAATTTAAACACCAAGTTACAAACCCTAACTATATCTTTCTTCATTCGCCTCCACCAATAGTGCTTCCTCAAATCCTGATACATCTTTGCGACACCTGGATGAATAGAGTACCGCGAACTGTGAGCTTCCTGGAGAATCAACTCATGCAGATCATCTACATTTGGCACACATAGCCTGCCTTGCATCCGTGATATACTGTCATCCCTAATAGTGAATCCTTGGCATCACCATGCTGAATCGTGTCCTTAAGGACAAACAGATGGTGGTCATCATACTGACGTTCTCTGATACGATCATAAAGAGAAGACTGAGAAACCACACAAGCCAAAACTCGATTCGGCTCCGAAACATCCAATATAACAAACTGGTTAGCCAAGGCCTGAACATCCAAGGCTAAAGGCCTCTATACTACCGGTAAGTATGCTAAGCTGCCCAAACTCTCCACCTTATGACTCAATGCATCGGCCACCACATTGGCCTTTCCAGGATGACAGAGAATGGTGATGTCACGACCCAAAATCCGACTAGTCGTGATGGAACCTAACCCAACTCGCTAGGTAAGCCAATTATCAAATATCCAATTCCAATAACAATTATTTAAGCAATTTAAGTAAAGAAAAATCTTAATATTATACATTCCCAAAGAACTAGTAGTACAAATCATGTGCTTCTAAAATAGAATTTACAAAACTTGTATGAAATAATACATCATCTATTCGAAACGTACATGAACAGATTTTTATAAATCTAAGGCTACCATGAACAAGAGGCGGCTACAACCGGAATGCAAGTACATCTTCAGATCCAGCTCCCAACGAACACAGCAACATCAGCAGCCAACATCTGCACGCAAGGTGCAGAAGCGTAGTATGAGTACAACCGACCCCATGTACTCAATAAGTAACAAACCTAACCTTAGGTTGAAAGTAGTGACGAGCTTGTACCAAAACAAATAGTCCATAACAATGTAAAGCAAATAATACAAGAAGTAACTCAGAGATAAAATGCCCAGCTTAATCATGATTTCTGAAAATAGTTCTACCTTTCAAGTACATCAATGAAAACCCAAATCGTTTACCAGAGTTGCCAAAAATATGAATAAGTTTGAAAACAATAATTTTTCCCAAAATCCTTTCAATAATAAATAAGATGTTTCTTTTTCCTTCTAGATAACCAGTGTAAAACAAATGCATCACTATGTCCATCTGCCAATATGTGTGAGAAATCATAAATGATGTGATACAGTACAACATGAGGAAAATACATCTCTATGCATGTATGTCATGTGTACATGTCAATGCAATGTATCTAAGAGATGAATCATGTACTCGCACTCTTAGAGTACTCAATCTCACTATCTCACACTTTTCACTCATCATGCTCAACCACTCGATACTGTATATGGACTATACGGCCCAGGGAAGATCCATCCCGGAATACATCACTGACCATCAATCACTCAGTACCGAGGAAGGCCAATCCGGCCCCATGGAGAAGATCCATCTCCGAGTATATAAATGCTTCGGACAAGATCCATGTCCAAGAAAAATCCATCCCTCAATATAATCAACCACGCTCACTGGAGGTGTACAGACTCTGGAGGGGCTCCTTCAGCAAAAGCGCTACAAACCGCACGGACAACTCACGTGATGCATGAATAACTCACGTGCTATAATACAATATCAGAATCAATCAGGCCGTCGGCCTCACTCAGTCATCAATCCCTCGAGTCTCTATCTCACGGGCTCACAATGTCATGAAACTAGCCCGAAAATGATGATATGATGTATCAATAAATAACAACAGAGAGTGAGATATGATATGCAATGAAATGAGTATGACTGAGTATAAAATTTCAATTTAAACAAATAATTCAAAGAAATATCACCTTTATTGGTCTCAATAATACTGGCACATAGCCTCAGTATGATTTTTAATATGATTCTCAGCTCAATTTCTTTAACACATAAAACTGCACGGAAAATGCCAAGATTGTTTGACTACAAAATTCCACGGAAACAATTACGACACAATTCCTATGGTGTACGCCCACACACCCGTCACCTAGCATGTGCGTCACCTTCAAATTTGATTCAGTCCACCCAATTATAGGAATTAATTCCATATCAAAATACTAATAATTCCACAAAATTCGAAATTACACTCCAAAAATCGCCCGTGGGGCCCACATCTCGGAATCCGATGAAACTCAGAAAATCCTACAACCCATCCAATTACAAGTTCAACCATACTAAATTCACTCAATTCCGACTCCAAACTGATGTTCAAAACTTAAAAATTCGTATTATGAACTTTAGGCCAACACCCCCAATTTCCTTTTTAAATTCATCAATTAATTGCTAAACACGAAGATAGATTCATGGAATCTAATCAAAAGGGAGTCTAGAACACCTACCCCAAATTGTGTGGAAACATTCCTCTCCAAAGTCGCCCAAACCGAGCTCCAAAATCCGCAAATGGGTGAAAATATCACGAACCCTCAAACTTAAAGGGTTCTGTCCAGCGACTTCCGCATCTACGGACAGTATTTGCGCACCTGCGCCTTCTCTTGTGCAAGAAATATTGAACATTTGCGAACTTCACGTACCTGCCAGTTTACGCATCTGCGAGGACACCATCGCATTTGCGAGGTCGCATCTGCGGGAGAGACATCGCATATGCGAAAATCCTCAGCTTCCAGCCATCTCGTTTCTGCGCCTAAATCTTCGTATTTGCGATCACGCAGGTGCGAAAAAATAGCATCGCACCTGTGACCTCTGCCCTATTCCTCTCCTGCTGCTTCTTCGACTGTCTTGTCGCACCTGCGAGCCCATTTCCGCAGGTGCGATCACACCAGAACCAGAAATCTTCAGAAATACAACATGAAGTGAAAATGATCCGAACCTCGTCCAAAACTCACCCGATCCACTAAAAACCCCGTCCAAATATACCAACAAGTCCCATAACATAACACGGACCTACTCGAGATCTCAAATTACATCAAATAATGTCAAAATCACAAATCATACTCCAATTCAAGCCTAATGAGCTTTGAAATTTTCAAATTCTGCAAACGACGTCGAAACCTATCAAATCAAGTACGATTGACCTCAAATTTTGCACACAAGTCATAAATGACATAATGGACTTATTCCAATTTCTAGAATCGGATTTTGGCCCCGATATCAAAAGTCAACCCTCCGGTCAAACTTCCAAAAATTTAACTTTTGCCATTTCAAGCTTAATTCCACTACGGACCTCCAAATTATTTTCCGGACATGCTCATAAGTCTAAAATCACCATACATAGCTATTGGAATCATCAAAACTCCATTCTGGGGTCGTTTATACATAAGTCGACATCCGATCACTATTTTAACTTAAGCTTTAAACCTTGGAACTAAGTGTTCCAATTCATTCCAAAACCTCACTAGACATGAACCAATTACCCCGGCAAGTCACACAATAACTGTAAAGCACAAATTGAGCAGTAAATGGGGAAACGGGGTTGTAATACTTAAAACGACCGAGTGAGTCGTTACATTCTCCCCCACTTAAACATATGTTCGTCCTCGAACGTGCCAAGAGTTGTTTTCAAACCATCAAATCGCTATTCCATCTTACCACGCACGTACCCCGGGGTGATCCCACGTCACCCTATTTTATATAGGCCTGACATCACAATACAACTGAAAATCCTTAATTTAACCTTAGCCCAAAAATCTTGGAATTCAGTTCCCAACATTCAAAAATTTCTTTTTAAGACACGAACCTTACATTTGCACACTGTATAAGTCTGAACGAGCTGCATCGAGCCATAACTATAACCACGGATATAATCACCTAACATATTACACAACTCGCATGCTCGTAGCACCATTCCTGATCACAGTAACTACTCCAAAACCAACCCAAGTACTAGTATTAAACCCTATATTGAACCAAACATCATCCCAAAAATTTCATACGGTGTTGATAATAAAAGAAACACGCAGAATTCGGTAACCCCTTATCAGATCCATAATCACTTTCTAAGTCGCCTTTCAATATTATCCTCCCGAATATACCGTAATTAGACCTGATTGTACCCATTCTAGGTCCAATGACCTTATATTATTGAACACAACTATCCTACAGGCATGCCACACCAATATGACTCAGAGCCACAACTCGTGCCATCCGTGCGCCAATATGCAACGATTCAAATGTACTCAGTCATGGTAAATGACTCAAATGAGAGAACTGCCCCCGCCAGATTAACAAATACCACCACAAAGAAATGCTGAAATTCCATCACACACCGTAGAACCATCACACGATTCTAACACTAGGTTCATACCTTAACATAACTCCGCTGCAATATGTGACCCCATCCAAATGCTGGTCCATATTATCTACCTCGAGCCACCCTTCTCAAAATCAATAACGACGGAGAGGCAAATGACAAAAATGCCACATGAAACCCGAAAGAACATAACCATTACGCAATCAATCATGCAATAACCAATACTCTTCTCACTCAAATTCTGCTATAAGGCCCCTAATAAAACCGCACCATGTGTGCATATAACCAATGTATCACAACTCCTCGTAGCATAGAAGAGTAACTCACAGATCTTTCAGAACACGAATAAGTCCAACGCCAACCGAATGGAACATCTCTCAACAATAGTAGTATGGAGCCAACCAATCCGACTCGGTGCAGAATACACATCCTAACTGGGCCTACCAATAGACCCCAAAATCAACTCTGGTCACCCACATATAGATAAATAACCCTCCGAAAATCCACAATGACTGAGTCATAATACATATTATCATATGAATAGCTTTGTCCATAACTTCACAGTCCACAACCACAAAACAATCTGCTCCTGAGAACTCCCAGTCTCCAAATCCATAGAACACACGAATCACTATTTCTGATTCCATCTCCACCGCATGAATGTCTAATACATCTCTCATACACGATCATCCCATGAGGAATATTTCTCCTATTCTTTCATGCCACATGGCAACGTCTTAAAATCAGCAGTCGATCAACCAGGAGAGTGTCGCAACACCTATGAAATATCCATAATTCAAAACATAGTGCGCCTTCTTAAATGTACACTCTACTCACGCAATACCAAATAGTTATAGCATTTATCTAAACATCGAAAACCATCCATGCCATCTAATAATTTATGACCTCCCCGTCAAAACTAAACCATGACCTAGCACACGCAAATCTTAATCCCACACAACACACCACATCTATCATTTCATTAGATTTAAATCTCTCTAACTTAACCAAACCGCGCATGTCGCCACACCCAAGAGTATTGCCATAAAGCACCTGTAGAAAACCTCCACATCATAAGCACCCAAAGAACCGATCATGTCCATTACCATACTAATACCAAAAAAAATCCATAATGATATACAAAAATGCCACAAGTCTCGACACCATCCAACTTAAATTTCAGATTTTAGCCATAAACAAATCCGCCAAAAATTCTCAATTACTACATATTAATCTTGAATCCATTAGAACTTTCTCAAGAGTCGTCCCCTCTGCTCAAACCTAAAAATTGCACCGCCCAATCGGGCTGAAAGACATGTGCCCCATTAGCACAACACCACTTAAAGAAGTAACCCTGCCTTAATACCATCGATTAAATTCATACTCTGTGCGCGCTACATCCTTCAGAAATAACAGCTCACTTATCCCATGATTTTCCTATACTCTTAAAGTGCCATAACCCGTATCCAGAAATTTTGTTACTCGAGTTGTTCTCGAACTCCACCTCTACAAGTCGTCATTGATTCCCAAGTATACCTCAGACCAAAATAAAAATTTAACACATAGCCATGAATTAAATTGTCAATAGCAGACTCCCCACTTGGCTCAAAATCATAAATTTAAACACTCGATAACTCACAATATCCATACTTTATTACTGTTATAATATCATAGTCAGTTCAACGAAAATTCTTCTCAAGCTCATACAACGCCAACCATAAAATATCTCAATCTTCCATTAAGCTCGCATTCATTCTCTTAACACTCAAGTCAACTTTCTCAACCAGATTCAAATTTAAATCTTAACACATACGCCTCGCTGGAAGAAAAACAAATCTCCACTCACATTATAAGGAACAGACTTATGTAGATTACTATGCAGGGGATGACCCACCTGCTCAACCTCAAATTGGTATCTTGTTATACCCTTTCCCAGTCATAATTACTATGCAATCACTTAGTCTATATGAGTTCAAACTCATTAACCAGACATAAGAATTTAATTTGCCCCAAAATTTAACAACGTGAAAGATCGTTCAAAATATTCATACTCGAGACTGTACGTCACATCAAAACGAAAATCAAGCACACAATGGCCCTTCCTTTGGATTTTAAGGAAACACTTCTCATCACATTCAAATTGTCTTATCACATCCCGCAGTCACATCATACTCATCACAAAGCCATTCTACCGCTCATCGAGCCACAAATGTCACTCGTAGGGAAGTTCAAATGTACAAGTTACAACGGAAGCTACCGAGCCTAAGCTGCGGTCTAAACCTGGCCTCAAGTCTTCCAGACTGGACCATCACCAAAACGCAGAATACTCATCTCGAACCTCATTCATGAAATTATAAGCCGGCAATGCACAGCTGATACTGAGCGCTCATGTACGCATACAAATGCATGGAAGGATTCAAAGAGTTATGTCTCAAGCTGAATCAATTCGGCATGATAAGGAAAGAAAGATAGGAAGTATATATCCTACATGCCATGTAGCCTCTTGAAGATAAGTATGGACGTCATCATAGCGATCCGAAAGACTCTACTAGATATTTGCTCATGACTTATAGAACCTATGAACCTAGAGCTCTGATACGACCTTGTCACGACCCAAAATTCGACTAGTCGTGATGGCACCTAACCCAACCCGCTAGGTAAGCCAATTATCAAATATCCAATTCCAATAACAATTATTTAAGCAATTTAAGTAAAGAAAAAACTTAATCTTATACATTCCCCAAGAACTAGTAGTACAAATCATGAGCTTCTAAGAATAGAATTTACAAAACTGGTATGAAATAATACATCATCTATTCGAAATGTACATGAACAAATTTTTATAAATCTAAGGCTACCATGAATAAGAGGCAGCTACCATCGGAATGCAGGTACATCTTCAGATCCAGCTCCCAACAAACACAACAACATCAGCAGCCAACATCTGCACGCAAGGTGCAGAATTGTAGTATGAGTACAATCGACCCCATGTACTCAATAAGTAACAAACCTAACCTTAGGTTGAAAGTAGTGACGAGCTTGTACCAAGGTCGGGCCTAAAACCAATAGTCCATAACAATGTAAAGCAAATAATAGAAGAAGTAACTCAGAGATAAAATGCTCAGCTTAATCATGATTTCTGAAAATAGTTCTGCCTTTCAAGTACATCAATGAAAACCCAAATCATTTACTGGAGTTGCCAAAAATATGAATAAGTTTGAAAATAATATTTTTCCCCAAAATCCTTTCAATAATAAATAAGATGTTTCTTTTTCTTTCCAGATAACCAGTGTAAAATAAATGCATCATTATGCCCATCGGCCAACATGTGTGAGAAATCATGAATGATGTGATACCGTACAACATGAGGAAAATATATCTTTATGTTTGTATGTCATGTGTGCATGCGAATGCGATGTATCTCAGAGATGAATCATGTACTCACACAATCAAAGTACTCAATCTAACCGTCTCACACTTTCCACTCATCATGCTCAACCACTCGGTACTGTATATGGCCCATACGGCCTAGGAAAGATCCATCCCGGAATATATACATCACTGACCATCAGTCACTCAGTACCGAGGAAGGCCAATCTGGCCCCATAGAGAAGATCCATCTCCAGGTATATAAATGCTTCGGACAAGATCCATGTCCAGGGAAGATCCATCCCTTAATATAATCAACCACGCTCACTGAGGGTGTACAGACTTCGGAGGGGCTCCTTCAGCCCAAGCGCTATAAACCGCACGGACAACTCACGTGCTATAGTACAATATCAGAATCAATCAGGCCCTCAGCCTCACTCAGCCATCAATCACTCCAGTATCTCTCTCACAGGCTCACAATGTCATAAAACTAGCCCGGAAATGATGATATGATGTATCAATAAATAACAACAGAGACTGAGATATGATATGCAATGAAATGAGTATGACTGAGTATAAAATTTCAATTTAAACAAATAATTCACCGCAATATGACCTCTATGGGTCTCAATAATACTGGCACATAGCCTCAGCATGATTTTTAATATGATTTTCGGCTCAATTTCTTTAACACATAAAATTGCATGGAAAATACCAAGATTATTTAACTACAAAATTCCACGGAAACATTTACGACATAATTCTTATGGTGTACGCCCACACGCCCATCACCTAGTATGTGTGTCACCTTCAAGCAATTCACATAATACGTATATTCAGGGTTCATACCCTCAGCTCCAAGATTAGAAGAGTTACTTACCTCGAACAAGCCAATACCAATGTCGAGCAAGCTAAACAATGCTCCAGAAATTCCATTCTGCGAGTATCAACTTCCAAACGGCTCAAATATAGTCACAATTAATTTGATTTAGTCCACATAATTATAGGAATTAATTCCATATCAAAATACTAATACTTTCCCACAAAATCCGAAATTACACTCCAAAAATCGCATGTGGGGCCCACATCTCGGAATCCAACGAAACTCACAAAATCCTATAACCCATCCCATTACAAGTTCAACCATACTAATTTCACTCAATTCCAAATCCAACCCGATATTCAAAACTTAAAAATTCGTATTATGAACGTTAGGCCAACACCCCCAATTTCCTCTTTAAATTCATCAATCAATTGCTAAAAATGAAGATAGATTCATGAAATATAATCACAAGGGAGTCAAGAACACTTACCCCAAGTTGTATGGAAACATTCCTCTCCAAAGTCGCCTAAACCGAGCTCCAAAATCCAAAAATGGGTGAAAGAATCACGAACCCTCGAACTTAAAGGGTTCTATCCAACGTCTTTCGCATTTGCGGATAGTATTTGCGCACCTACGCCTTCGCTTGTGCGAGCAAAACATCGCATTTGCGGACTTCACTTGCCTGCCCAGTTTCCGCATCTGCGAAGCCACCATCACATTTGTGAGGCCGCATCTGCGGGAGAGTAATCGCAGATGCGAAAATCCTCAGCTTCCAGCCATCTCGCCTCTGCGCCTAAATCTTCGCATTTGCGATCACGCGGGTGCGGAAAAATAGCATCGTACCTGCGACCTCTGCCCTGTTCCTCTCCATCCGCTTCTGCGACTGCCTTGTTGCACCTGCGACCATCGCACCTGCGAGCCCATTTCCGCAGGTGCGATCATACTAGATCCAGAAATCTTCAGCAATGCAACATGAAGTGAAAATGATCCGAACCTCGTCCAAAACTCACCCGAACCACTCGGGACCCCGTCCAAATATACCAACAAGTCTCATAACATAACACGGACCTACTCGAGATCTCAAATTATATCAAAAAATGTCAAAATCACAAATCATACTCCAATTCAAGCCTAATGAACTTTGCAATTTTCAAATTCTGCAAACGACGTCGAAACCTATCAAATCAAGTCCGATTGCCTCAAATTTTGCACACAAGTCATAAATGACATAATGGACCTATTCCAATTTCTAGAATCGGATTTCGGCCCCGATATCAAAAGTCAACCCTCCGGTCAAACTTTCAAAAATTCAACTTTCGCCATTTCAAGCCTAGTTCCACTACGGACCTCCAAATTATTTTTCGGACAAGCTCCTAAGTCCAAAATCACCATACATAGCTATTGGAATCATCAAAACTCCATTCTGGGGTCGTTTACATATAAGTTGACATCCGATCATTATTTTAACTTAAGCTTTAAACCTTGGAACTAAGTGTTCCAATTCATTCCAAAACCTCACCGGACCCGAACCAATTACCCTGGCAAGTCACACAAGAACTATAAAGCACAAATTGAACAATAAATAGGGAAACAGGGTTGTAATACTCAAAATGACTGGCTGAGTCATTACAGGTGATGTCATAATCCTTAAGCAACTCCAACCACCTTCGTTGTTGCAAATTAAGATCCTTCTATTTAAACAGATATTGTAGAATCCGGGAATCGGTATAAACCTCACAATGGACACCATACAAATAATGCTACCAAATCTTTAAGGCATGAACAATAGTTGCTAACTCAAGATCATGGAACGGATAATTCTTCTCATCTACCTTTAACTGTCTAGACGCATAGAAAATTACCCTACCGTCTTGCATCATCATTGCACCGAGACCAATACGTGACACATCACAATACACAGTATAAGACTCTAAACTTGTACGACCACCTGAACGGAGCACCTTTCTGGGTTAATTTAGTCATAGGCGATGCAATAGACGAGAAACCCCCCACAAAGCGACGATAATAACCAGCCAAGCCGAGAAAACTCCGAATCTCAGTAGCTGAAGATGGCCTGGGCCAACTCTAAACTGCCTCTATTTTCTTCGGATCCACCTTACTCCCTTCACTGGACACTATATGTCCAAGAATGCCACCGAATTAAGCCAGAATTCACACTTAAAGAATTTGGCATACAATTTATCCTCTCTCAGCCTCTGTAATACAATACCCAAGTGTTGTGCATGCTCCTTCCGGCTACGTAAGTACACCAGGATATCATCAATAAATACTACGAAAAATAAATCAAGATATGACTGAAATACACAATTCATCAAGTGCATAAATAGTGTTGGGACATTGGTCAGCCCAAAAGACATCACTAGGAATTCATAGTGTCCATAACGAGTCTTGAATGCCGTTATTAAAATATCTAAATCCCGAATTTTTAACTGGTGATACCCCGACTTCAAGTCAATTTTGGAGAATACCCTCGCTCCTTGAAGTTAGTCAAATAAATCATCAATACGCGACAAAGGATATTTGTTCTTGATTGTAACTTTGTTCAATTGTCTGTAATCAATGCACATCCACATAGTACCATATTTCTTTTTCAAAAAAAAAACTGGTGTACCCTAAGGTGACACACTAGGCCTAATAAACCCCTTTTCAAGGAGTTCCTGAAGTTGCTCTTTCAATTCTTTCAACTCAGCTGGTGCCATACGATACGAAGGGATAGAAATGGGCTAAGTGCCCGGCACCAAGTCAATACCGAAATCAATATCCCTGTCAGGTGGCATACCCGGCAGGTCTGCAAGAAATACATCCGAAAAATCTCGCACTACCGGTACTGAATCAATAGGAGGAGTGCGTGGGTCAATATCTCTCACGAATGCCAAATATGTCAAATATCCCTTCCCAACCATACGTTGGGCCTTTAAATAAGAAATTACCCTTCTGGGAACATAATCTAGAGAACCTCTCCATTTAACCTTTGGTAACCCCGACATCGCCAATGTCACAGTTTTTGCATGACAGTCCAGAATAGTATGATATAGAGACAACCAGTCCATACCCAGAATTACATCAAAATCAACCATATTGAGTAATAAAAGATCAACTCTAGTCTTCAGTCCCCCAATAGTTACCACACACGACCGGTACACATGGTCCACAATAATAGTATTGCCCACCGGCATAGATACATGAACCAGTGTAACTACGGACTAACGGGGCATATCCAGATAATGCGTAAAGTATGATGATACATACGAATAAGTAGAACCAGGATCAAATAATTAAGAAGTTTCCCTGTGGCACACTGAGACAATACATGTGATCACTGTATCTGAAGCAACGACATCTGGTCTGCCAGAAAAAGCATAGAATTGGGCCTGACCGCCACCTGATCAGCCTCCCCCTCTTGGGTGACCCCTAGCCGACTGACCCCCACCCCGAGCTGGTTGGGCGGGTGGTGAAGTAACTGGTGTGCTGAAGTCGTAGTCTGACTCCTCTACTGCACTAGACCTCCCGGGCGATGAGGACATTATCTCCACATATGTCCAAATTCCCCACACTCAAAACAGCTCCCCCGTACTGGTGGTGGTGCGAACTGAAACTGGCCCCGAGAAACAAAATAACTACTTGAAGCACCCGGTGCAAATGAACCCTGAACTGAAGGGGCACGGGATGAATTCTGGGCTGGAAGACACTGAGAGATGATTGGCCCTGATGAGAACTACATGAACCATGGCCGGATGACGCACCACAGTGAACTGGACGACCCGTCTGAGCGTGTATGTAAGAAAGACCCCTACCTCGGTAAAACTGACCCCCTGAAGTAACACCGCTGAAATCACCTGGACCACGAGGCCTCTTGGCCTCCCTCTCTCCACATTCCTGACTACAGACCATCTCTATCTGCCGAGCAATGTCAACTACCTCATCAAAAGTAGCATCAGATACTCTCTCTCGAGTCATAAGTAACCTTAGTTGATATGTGAGGCCATAAATGAACCTCCTAAGCCTCTCCCTATCAGTGGGAACCAATCAAACTACGTGATGAGCCAACTCATAAAACCTCATCTCGTACTGGGTCACAGACATGCCATCCTGTCGAAACTGCTCAAACTGTCTGCGCAGCTCCTCCCTACGAAACTGCAACACGAACTTCTCCAAAAAGAGAATAGAGAACTCTTGCCATGTAAGTGGTACTGCACCGACCGGCATGCGCCTATCATAAGCCTCCCACTATCTGAAGGCAGCCCCAAAAAACTGAAAAGTAGTGAACGAGACCCTACTGGTCTCCAGAATACCCGTAGTTCGAAGCATTCGCTGGAACTTATTCTGAAAACCTTGAGCATCCGCCTACTCATAACCGCTAAATGATGGAGGTCGAAGCCTCCCAAATCTCTTAAGTCTTCTCTGCTTATCATCTGCCATAACAGGAACTACCGAGGCTTGAGCAACTGTAGCCGGTTGGGCTAGTATTGCCCCTGGTATCTGAAGTCCCTGTACTACCTGATCAGGAGTACGGGCAACAGGGGTATGAGTACCTCCCCACGCCTGAGAAGTAGCAGGTATGGCCTGAGCCGAAACCACCTGAGCAAGGCCAGTGCAAACTGTCAATATCTGGGCCAAAGCCTCCTGAAGGCCTGGAATAACAATGGGCACAGCTGATGCCTGAGCTGGTCCCGCCGGCTCAACTATATCTGGAATCTGCTCCTGAGCTGGAGCAACTGGTGGTGCTACAGGTGCTGCTCCAACTATTGTACGAGCTACACCTCGACCCCGGCCTCTACTACGGCCCCGGCCTCTCGCAGCCCTAACTGGTGGAACTGGTGGTTGACCGTCTGATCCGGTAGTATGTGTTCTCACCATCTGTGAGAGAATAGAATAATAGAATTTTAGTTTCCGGAATCAAAAAATTCGAAAGACAGAGTACAAGAAGGTGAAATATTTCCTAAGGGTTCGGCAGCCTCTCGAAGATAAGTACAGACGTCTTCGTACCTACCCGCAAGACTCTACTAAACCTGCTCATGACTCGTGAGACCTATGTAACCTAGGCTGTGATATCAACTTGTCACGATCCAAAATCCTAATATGTCGTGATGGCCAATATCTCAGTACTAGGAAAGCCAACAACGTCAATAACCCACATTTTTATTTGAGTTTGAAAACATAATGTTTAATACAATACTAAAAATCTTGCAAATTCCGATACAAACACTCCCAAAACCCGGTGTCACTGAGTACATGAGCATCTATACATTACAAGTATGGAAAACACGGTCTAAAATAGTCTGAGACAAAATATAGTAAAAAAAGAGATGGGGAAGGAGAGACAAGATTTGCGAAGCATGACAGCTACCTCGAAATCTCTGAAACATCAACTGTGCGAAAGAATCAACACCTACTGTATCTGGGATCACCTGGATCTGCACACGAAGTGCAGGGTGTAGTATGAGTACAACCAACCCAGTAAGTAACAATAATAAATAAGAACTGAAGGTAGTGACTAGCTTCACAGCTAAGTCCAAATACAGTACTTTCCAACATAAAAGGGTAGGCATGGTTTCAAGTTCAACATTTAAAACTCCACAGTAATTTCATATCAAATTTGATTGAAACAGAAAATAATGTTTTTCCGAAATTTCCAAAATAGTGATAATTGACAGCTGAAGTACAGCAATAATGAAATCAATGCATCCTCTCGAAGTAACAGTCACTCATTACTCACATTCACTCCAACCTCATAGTCACTCATTCCTCTCAATCACTCAGCACTCGGCACTCGCACTCGGTAGGTACCTGCGCTCACTGGGGGTATGTACAGACTCCGGAGGGGCTCCTTCAGCCCAAGCGCTATATCAAGCCAATCATGGCATATAATAATGAAACATTTTGCGGCGCACAGCTCGATCCCATAAATATCCTCACAATTAGGCCCTTGGCCTCACTTAGTCATCAACCTCTCCAGTTTCTCGGGCTCAAGATGTCATGAAAATCAGCCCAAAAATGATAATATGATGTATCAATAAATAGCAACAGAGACTGAGATATGATATAAAATGAAGGAACATGACTGAGTGTGAAATTTCAATTTGAGCATATATTTCAACCACAAAAATGACCCCAGTGGGTACCAATAATAGCAGCATATGTCTAAGCATGATTTTTAATACGAGTCTCAACTCAATTTTCTCTAACACATAGAGAGTGTACGGATATCAACAGATTATTCAACTATACAGTTCCATGGAATTTTATCAAGTTACAATTCCTACGGTGCATGCCCACACGCCCGTCACCTAGCATGTGTGTCATGTCAAAACCAATCGTGTAACACATAATGTGGGGTTTCATACCCTCAAGACTAAATTCAGAACTGTTACTTACCTCAAACCGTGTAATTCTTTGTTACGCTATGCCTTTGCCCCATGAATTAGCCTCCAGACGCCTCGAATCTAGCCACAAATAATTCGATTCAGTCAATAAAATTTATTTGAATTAATTCCATAAGGAAATATAAATTTTCTAACAAAATCGGAAATTTAGCTCAAATATTGCTCGTGGGGCCCACATCTCGGAATCCGACAAAAGTAACAAAATCCGAAAGCACATTCAACCACGAGTCTAACCATACCAATTTTACCAAAATCCGACCTCAACTCGACCTCCAAATCTTCAAATCTTATTTTCAAATCCCTAAGTTCAAATCCCCGATTAACGCCTCAAAAACATGTAATCTAGTCGGATTATTCGATGATAATCAATACTATGGAGTAGAAATGATCACAAGGGACTTACCTCAAGAATTCCCATGAAAACCACGCTCAAAATCGCCCAGCCCGAGCTTGAAATGCCCAAAAATGGTAAAAGATCGGAACCCCTCTGTTTTTGTACTGTCCAGGGGTTTCCGCTTCTGCGGGATTTTTAACCACTTCTGCGCAACCGCTTATGCGCCAACTCTCATTTTTGTGATCCCCCACGCGTAGGTGCGAGTCCACACCTGCGAAATTCCTTCTGCATCGGCGCTATCCGCTTCTGCGCATCCCAGCTCGCACCTGCGAGCTCGCTTTTGCGAGTTTTCGTCCGCTTATGCAGACCTTGCGCACCTGCGATGCCCATTACACTTCTGTGTGCTCGCACTTGCAAGCCAAATTCCATAGGTGCGATTGCACCAGAAGGCAAAAACTTGAGCTTTTTCTTCTAAGTCCGAATTTGATCCGTTAACCACCCGAAACTCATCCGAGGCCCCCGGGACCTCAACCAAATATACCAACAAATCTTAAAACATCATACTAACTTAGTCGAGTCTTCAAATCACGTCAAACAACACTAAAAACACGAATCACACATAGATTCAAGCCTAATGAACTTTGCAACTTCCAATTTCTACAAACGACGCCGAAACCTATCAAATCACATCCGATTGACCTCAAATTTTGCACACAAGTCATAAATGATATAACAGACCTATTCAAATTTCCAGAATCGTATTCCGGCCCCGATATCAAAAGTCAACCCCCGGTCAACCTTCCAAAAAATTCGACTTTCGCTATTTCAAGCCTAATTCCACTACGGACCTCCAAATAATTTTCTGGACACGCTCCTAAGTCCAAAATTACCATATGGAGCTATAGGAATCATCAGAATTCAAATTCGAGGTCGTTTACACATAAGTCAATATCCGGTCAACTTTTCCAACTTATGTTTTTAATTGTGAGACTAAGTGTCTCATTTCACTCTGAAATCCTTCCGGACCCGAACCAACTAACCCGGTAAGTCATAAAACAACTGTAAAGCATAACTTGAGCAGTAAATGGGGGAATGAGGTTATAACTTGAGCAGTAAAAGTGAGCATAATTTTTAAAATTTCTGTTCAAGACAGTTTATCTTGATAAGTTGGTTTATATCACAGTTAATTTAGCAAAATAATTTATTCAGTGCCTCCACTTAATAGCTAAACTACTGCTCATGAGAACAAAGTTATCTGTATGAGTTTGATAAACATTATATACAAATGTATATTATATTCTCCCCTCACAAATGGTCTAGGGTCATGAACCAAATAATTTCATCTTATTATTATTAATGTGCGGTGTATATTTTGATTAACACCATAAAGAATAAAATTGATGAAGCAAGTAAGTTTTTCTAATATGAGGGGGAGACAGGATAAACAGTTGAGAAAAAGTTATGAAATGAATTATCATTTGTACATCTAGAACCTCGAATATCTTAAATTAAACTTGAAGTTCATAAAAAGATAATTTGTCTACAATATATTGCAAAGCATGTCAGACGCATTTGCTGACCTAAAGAAAGCAACTATATTCTCACTAGAAATGCTCCTATAAGAATAAGTCCTAGAAGGACAAAGTCTATGGTACACTTAAAACATATAGACAAATCGATTTGAAATAATATTCTTGATAAAGAATATGAGCAAATGATCTTAACAAGGAGGCAAGTGATCTAGAAGATCATATGACATAACACTTCATAAAATCTCAGGAGAGGTTCAGGTACCTAAAAATATGAATGGAGAGATCTCTATGTTATGTCTTTAAGATAAAAAGGAGGTTGGAACCGATATAAAATTTTCGATGACGACATCGCTAAGTATAAATGAGGATCTTAAGCCTGTCGAATACAAACACAAAACTATTGGCCAAATGGAATAGAAATAATTCGAATAGATTTGGTTTCATATGAAAGACATGTAGTTTAGGATATGTAGTTCAAACACTCGAAAGTATAAAGTCAATGGTCTATGCAATCACTTTCATGTATCTTATATGTCTAGCATGATGAAAACTTGATGTGAATCTATAGTCTATTTGTATGACTTATTTGACAATACTTATATGACAATCCCTTAAGGATTTATATCGCTTAAAGAATATACAATTCTTGGTCGTGAAGTACCACATGCTAAGTGCAATTTGCGCACATATATATCTTGTTATAACTATAAGCATGATAATGTGATAGCGAGAATTTTTACCTCTGTGGAGATATTGTGTCACGACCCAAAATCTCACCTGTCGTGATGGCGCCTATCTCAATATTAGGCAAGCCGACAATCTCAATAAAATAACATATCTTTTTAATTTGAAAATATAATATTTAAATTCCGCGGAAGAAATCTCACAAATATAGATATCAACACTCCCCAAAATCCGGTGTCATTGAGTACATGAGCATCTAATATGAATACAAAGTCTAACTGATAAAAACACCATCTGCCAGTATAGAACAGTACAATAACTGAGAGAAAGAGAGAGTCAAGGTTAGCGGACGCCAGGCAGCTACCTTGATAGTATCCAACGGATAGCACTTTGAGATCTAACAGTCGCCGTGTCCGAAAGCAACTGGATCTGCAAACGAGGTATAAAGTGTAGTATGAGTATAACTCAACTCAATATATATATATACACACACACACATCGACTAATAGTCAGTCACTCAGTACCGTATAAGGCCAATCCAACCCTAGGGTAATTTATCCCCAAATATAAATAATACGGACAAGATCTATGTCCAGAGAAAATTCATCACAATATAAATAAGTAAGGCAAATCCATGCTCTGGGAAGTCCATCCCGAATATATAATCATCTACGCTCATCGGGGGTGTGTATAGACTCCGGAGGGGCTCCTTCAGCCCAAGCGTAATATAAAGCTGATATGGCCTACTGCAGGCGGTCAGTCCCGGTCCGTATAATAAATAAGCCTATAAGGCCTGCTGCATGCGGACAGCCCCGATCCATATAATAATAAAGCCTATAAGTCCTATTGCGGCGTACAACCCCGATCTATAATAATAAAGCCTATAAGGCCTGCTGCAACGTGCAGCCCCAATCCAGAACAATAAAACCTATAAGTCTGTTGCGGTATGCAGCCCGATCCTATAAGAATAGTAATATATATATATAAAGCCAATATGGCATGCTGCAGCGCGCATCTCGATCCCATAAATATCCTCGCAATGGATGAATATGACTGAGTGTGAAATGTATATTTTTAAAATAATTAATTCAACAGCAACACGACACAATCGGTCCCAAAATATCGGCACGTAGCCTAAGCATGATCTTTAATAATATCCTCATCTCAATTTCTCTAACATGTGGAGGATACACGGATAATAACATGGTTCTTTAATTTTTTAACTACACAGAATTTATTTAAGTCAAAATTTTTATGGTGCACGCCAACACGCTCGTCACCTAGCATGTGCGTTACCTCCAACAATTGATATAACACAACATTTAGCGATTTATACCTTCCGAACTAAGAATAGAAATGTTACTTACCTCAACCCGTGTAATTTCTTACTCCGCAATGCCCTTGCCTCATGAATTGGTCTCTGAAAGTCTCGTATCTAGCCATAATTAATTCGATTCAGTCAATGTAAATTATTAGAATTAATTCCATAAGAAAATATTAATTTTTCCAACAAAATCCGAAATTTAACTCAAAAATCAGCCATGGGGACCACATCTCGGAACTCGACAAAAGTTACAAAATTCGAAAGCCCATTCAACCACGAGTCTAACCGTACCAATTTTACTAAATTCCGACATCAACTCGACCTCCAAATCCTCAAATCTTATTTTCAAATCCCTAGGTCCAAATCCCCGATTTACACCTCGAAATCATGTAATCTAGTCGGATTATTCGATGATAATTCAATATTATGGAGTAGAAATGATCACAAGTGACTTACCTCAAGATTTTCCGTGGTTTCTCACTCAAAAATCGCCCCAAGCCGTGTTCTTTCGTCCAAAAATATTGAAATGAGCTAAAAATACAAAACTGCTCAATAAAAATACTATTCTGGTCGCTAAAATCCCAATTCCCGTTGCTAAAAGTGCCAAATTTGGTCGCTAAAAGTGCGCACCAGAACCTGTTCCACCAACAATATTTATTTTCACTAAAAATGCTCTAACTCCATCATACAAACTCAGAATTCAACGATTCTTGTTCCTATGAGTCACAAATAATAATACGAACCTAGTCCTTGAATCAAAACTCAATACGGAGCTCATTTGCTCAATGCAATACTAATTTCGCTTGTTAAACAATTAAATCATGTTTCACGCTAAAAACATAATAGCGACTTGATAAAATTACACCAAACTTTCCAGATCATTCCTATAATTCATTATCAAACTCCTGGAAGTCTCGAAATCGAATTTCGATCTCTAGAACTAAAAATGGACCTTTAGATCATTACATGCTTATGTTGTTCTGCCTCGTTTCTTGTGCCAAACAATCCTGAAATTCTCTTTTGATGCCTCTGATGGATTCCTTGTATAATTTCAGTCAAGTTATGCTTTTGAATCACCCAATATGGCCTTAAAAATAAGAGAGATATGATGTTTTGAAGATTTAAATAAAATCTGGAAATTTAAGGGATAAAAATGACATTTTTGTAATTATTTTACACCAGAAAATCAGCAACGAAAGAATTTTTGTTTTAGCCCCAAAAACTTATTCGGAACCTCCCGGACACAAACCATATATGTGTTTCAATCATAAAATACGCTACGACTAAGCACCGAAAAGATGTCATCTTAAACCGATATTGACCATGGTCAAACTCCAAATCCTTAACTTAACTAGTTTCTCAACCAGTGGTCCAAAACACACCCGAGCCCCTCGGGACCCCATTCAATCATACCAACAAGTCTTAAAATACGATACGAACTTATTCGAAACCTCAAATCACATCAAACAACGCTAAAACTATGAATCATACCTCAATTCAAGCCTAATGAAACTAAAAATTTTCAACTTCTACATTCAAAGCTGAAACCTATCAAATCAAGTTCGATTGACCTCAAATTTTGCACACAGGTCATAAATGACATAACGGACCTATTTCAATTTCCATAATTGGATTCTGACCCCGATGTCAAAAAAGTCAACTCCCCGGTCAAACTTTCAAACTTAAATTCCCTATTTTCGCCATTTCAAGCCTAATTTAGCTACGTGCCTCAAAATAAATATTCGGACACACTCCTAAGTCCGAAATCACCATATAGAGCTATTGGAATTATCAAGACTCTATCCCAAGGTCGTTTACACATAAGTCACCTTTCAGTCAACTATTTCAAATTAAGCTTCCATCTTGGAGACTAAGTGTCTCAATTCATTTCAAAACCTCACCGGGCCCGAACCAATTATCACGGTAAGTCATATAACAACTGTAAAATATAAATTGAGCAGTCAATGGAAAAACGGGATTGTAATACTCAAAACGACCAGCGGGTCGTTACATATTAAAAAGGCTATTCCACAACATTATATGAAGACATTACATATATACAAGAATGATGATTTCAAGGTGTAACATATTCATTCAAGTGAGATTATGGATGATTTGTTCACCAAATCTCTACCGACATCAACCTTCAAGAAATTAGTGTACAAGATTGGGATGCGAAAGCTCAAGGATGTGAATTGATGCTCTCATCAAGGGGAGTTAATACACGTTGTACTCTTTTTCCCTTACAAGGTTTTGTCTCACTAGGTTTTCTTTGCAAGGTTTTTATTGAGGCAACCAAAAGGCGTATTGTTAGATATGTGTATACTTTTTCTTTCACTAGAATTTTTTTTCACCGGGTTTTATTTTAGTTAAGGTTTTAACGAGGCACATTTTCTGTTGAATAAACATTCAAGGGGCAGTGTTATAAATAAAATTATATTTAAGGTGAATGTATATATTTTAGAGAGATTCTAGGGTTTGTTACTTGGTGGCTAAGTCAATTTTTCCATATATATATATGAGTTCTATTCCATTGTAATTCATCCCAAACCAATAAGAATTTTCTCTCTACTTTGCTCTGCAACACTCTTCTTCTTCTCTTATTGTTTCATAACATATATAAAGTAATTTTTTAAAAGTTGTTATATTTCTTACAAATAACTCTTTAGATTGTTGTATTCAGGTAAATTTCTCAAAAATCAATAGTGGTACAAAAGTATCTTATTATCATGTAAAAATAGTATGGGCTAGTAAGTTTTCGGACTGGTAATTCAAAAATAGCCAACGTTTGCAAATTCATTTAAAAATAGCCACTATTTTGGTGCAACACGGACCGGTCCAGCATAATATACTGAAAATTAGTGCACATGTGTATGAAGTTCCAGCATATTATGCTGGAACTCCAACACGCGAAAAGTTGCAGCATAATATACTGGAGATTTGAGCACATGTGCATATTATGTTGGACCGATATATTATACTAGAACTTCAGTATATTATGCTGGAATATTTTTTGAATTTTGAACAGTGTTTTTGTTCAGATTTATCTTTACATGAAAAGTAACTAAATTTCGATTACTTTTGAAACTGTGGCTATTTTTCAATTACCACTTGTAAATCTGACTATTTTTTAATTTCTCCCTATTGTCATTCGCCCAAATATGCATTATAAGCCCAATGCTACGCTGAAACGTGGGCTGACTCTTACGAACACTCTCAACAAACGTTTTGGGCCAGCAAAAGGTTGTATAAGCATTATGTATTGATGTCTTGCATATATTTTTGGGAGGCACTTAAATAAGTGGTCTCAAGAAGTTGGTTTTACACTAATGTAGGAAATAAATTTAACCCTGCAAAATTCAATTATAATCGATGTCATTTGCCAAGATTGATAACCAAATTAGATGTGACAATTTTAATCCATAATTGTAAATCCTTTTAATTTGCCGAAATTTCATTGGATTTGCGTTAGAATATGTATGCGATTTTGTATGTGTGTATCAGTTTTTTTTTTTTTGGTCGCATCTTTTTAAAAGGAAAAATATAAAGAAAGGTGTTGTTAGTTGGATTAAATAAACTCCTTATCAAGAGTCGGTGATATGAATTATGGCTAGAGTTTAACACACACCTCACTTAATTTATATAAATCAGAATAAAATTTGGACTGTTGCATCCCAAGGGTGGCAAGTGGGCAGGTCCCGGGCCTAAACGGGCCAAGTGGGCCGGTCCAAACGGTTTCGGTCCCGGGCTGGTCCCAAATTAAACGGGCTAAACGGTCCCGGGCTAAGTGGTCTTTTTGTAGGGACCGTGAGATAACCCAAAATGTCATCTTTAAATTTAATAATTAATTTTATATTCTAAGACCTCGAAAAGTACTATTTATCATTTCTCGACTTGCGTGTGCAGTCCGTAGAATTTTCGAAAAGTTTTCAGGTATAAAATGAATTAAAATGTGAATTAGAGCTTTAAAACTCAACTGAGTTGACTTTGGTCAATATTTTGAGCAAATGGACTCGGATCAGTATTTTAATAGTTTTTGTAGGTCCGTATCGTGATTTGGGACTTAGGCGTATGCCCGAAATCAAATTCCGAGGTCCCTAGCCCGAGATATAAAATTTTGATGAAAAATTAAAAGTTTAAGTTCAAATAGTGATCGGATGTCAAATTATGTGCAAACGACCCAAGAATAGAATTTTGATGATTCCAACAGCTCCGTATGGTGATTTTGGACTTAGGAGCGTGATCGAAATTTTATTTGAAAGTCCGTAGTGGAATTAGGTTTGAAATGCCGAAAGTTGAATTTTTGGGAAGTTTGACCGAGGGGTTGACTTTTTGATATCGGGGTCGAAATCCAATTCTGAAATTTTTCATAGCTCAGTTATGTCATTTATGACTTGTGTGCAAAATTTAAAATCATTCCGAATTGATTTGATATGTTTCGACACAAGATATAGAATTTAAAGTTCAAAGTTCATTGATTTTGATTTGAAGTGCGATTCGTCGTTTTGATGTTGTTTGATGTAGTTTGAAGCCTCGACTAAGTTCGTATGGTATTTTGGGACATGTTGGAATAATTGGTTAAGGTCCCGAGGGTCTCGGGTGGATTTCGCAAGGTAAACGGAATGGATTTCGGACAAAGAGTGAAGAAATTTCTGTTGCAGAAATTTCGTGCGTGGAACTAATTTTGGAAGCTTATATCTCGCAATTCATAAGGAACCAGAATATTTTCAAAACATAACAGTTGTAGTTGTTTGATTATAGTTTCCAGAAAGTTAAACCATTCATTATTTGGACATTTGTACAGAAAATTATGATAGATTGAATGAAGGTTGGTAGAGCAGTTTCGCCAGAAATTTCTGATGCGTGGAGCCGACTTTGGAAGCTTATATCTCGCAATTCATAAGTAATCAGAACATTTTTAAAACATAAAAATTATAGTCGTTGGATTATAGTTTCCAGAAAATTAAACCATTTATCATTTGGACATTTGTACATGAAGTTATGATCAATTGAAGGAAGGCTGGTAGAGCAGTTTCTGGTGGACTTTTAATGACGAAAAATGGACTTTTAGTGACGAAAAATGGACTTTTAGTGACGGAGTGGCAAAAACTTAAGGACCAAAAATGGTCATTTCATTCATTTCGTTTTGGATTTTTGGAGCACGGTTATTGGGCGATTTTTAGGCGATTTTCACGGGAAAACAATGGGGTAAGTGTTCCTTATCCTATATTGATTATATTTCATGATTCCACACTCATTTACATCATGAATCCGTGAATTTATGGAAGAAAAATCAAGATTTTTGCAAAATATTCCAAAAACGAAAATTTAAGATTTGGAGGTCGAGTTGTTATCGGAATTTGGTAAAATTGGTATGGGTGGACTCGGAATTGAATGGGTTGTCGGATTTTGTAAGTTTCGCCGGATTCCGAGATGTGGGACCTACGGACAAATTTTGAGCTAATTTCGGATTTTATTAAAAATATAATATTTTCTTATGAAATTGATTACTATAATTTTGTTGACTGTATCAAATTAATTATGACTAGATAGAGTCGATCAGAGTCGGAAAATTGAGGAAAAAATATAATATTTGGTTAAATTGGAGCAAGTCGAGGTAAGTGACTTGTCTAACCTTGTGTGAGGAAAATTTCTCCTAGGATTGGTATTGATGTGATTATTAAAATGTGTTGAAAGTCGTGTGCATGAGGTGACGAGTGTGTACACGGGCTAAATTGCGAAAGATTATATTTTTAAATTGTGTAGATCACTATTGCGTATTTATTAAATTATTTTATCTTGTTATATTCTTCATCATTGATCTGAGATATATACTTCAAATTTGTTTGATCTTTTCTTACTAATTGTTTTACCTGTTTAGTTGAAATTTGGTTTCTTTTATTTTGTGCATTATTTGAAGATTGATTTTCTTTAAATTAAATATTATTAATATGAAGTATTTGATATTTTTAAACTTGATATTGAAGCAACGTAGTAAAAATTTTGAAATATTATTTTCCTAAATTATTTACTCCTGAATATTTTTATACTAATTGTGAAGGAGCCGTGAGTTCTTTATTGTGAAAGAATATTATTGTTGAATTATTTTGACATGAGCCGTGAGCTCTTTATTGTGAAAAAATATTATTGTTGAATTATTTTGACATGAGTCGTGAGCTCTTTATTGTGGAAAAATATTATTGATAAATTATTTTGACATGAGCCGTGAGCTCTTTATTGTGGCAAACTATTATTGATAATTTATTTTGGCATGAGCCGTGAGCTCTTTATTGTGGAAAAATATTGTTGTTAAATTATTTTGGCAAGTTAAATTATTTGAGCACTTGAGGTGCAAATTGTGGTATATTGTGATATTGATACGCATGCGGTGGTATAAGGTCTGGGTGTTGAAACGCATGCGGTGAGATAAGGGTGGCTTGATACGCGTGGCTAGTAGGGGTGACTACTAGAAGTCATGCGGTGTGATAAGGGTGGCTAAAACGCGGGATGCTATTTCGGGAAAAAAATATTTTTTTTAATAAATTGTGAAGGCTCCCGCGGTGATATAAGAAAATGAGATATTGTGAAATTATTTATAATTTGGTACTACGAGGCGGTACCTCGGTAGTGCCCTTGTTGATATTGATTTATGGCCATATTTGCTTTCGATTAATTGTTGTGATTTTCATAAAGTTGAAGTAAATTCTGTTTTGATTTCACGAGATATTATTTGCAATTATTTAGTGTCATTAAATGTGACATACTATTTGATTCATTTCCAATGTCATTTTATTTTACTACATTGATAAACATTTTACCATGCCATTATTATATTCCAGTAGGACCTTACCTGACCTCATCACTACTCTACCGAGGTTAGGCTTGGCACTTACTGGGTACCGTTGTGGTGTGCTCATACTACGCTTCTGCATATCTTTTTGTGCAGATCCGGGTATATTTTACCAACCTAGACGTCAGTGAGTTATCTGCGCACGGAAACTTCGAGGTATATCTGCCAGCGTCTGCAGACTCCGGAGTCCCCTTCTATCATTTTATGTTGCTTCCTTATATTTTATTTAGACCTTGACATATAGAGACATTGTGAATAAAGTCTTAGAAGCTTGTGACTTATTTCTACCAGGTTTTGGGAGTTGAAATTGTTTGAATTGTAGTTTATTTATTTCAGATATTTATTATTATTCTGCATTGATAGGCTTACCTAGTCTTAGAGACTAGGTGCCATCACGACATCCTACGGAGGGAATTTGGGGTCGTGACAAGTTGGTATCATAGCACTAGGTTCATAGGTGTCATGAGTCACAAGCAGGTTTAGTAGAGTCTTGCAGATCGGTTTGGAGACGTCTGTACTTATCTTCGAGAGGCTATGGAACTGTTAGGAAATATTCACTTCTTTGACTCCTTATCGTACGACATTGATTTAGCTTGAAACATATATCTTATATTCCTTTCTATCCACTCGTGTATGGCATTGCGCACTCAGTATTAGTTGTGCGTCGACGGTTCGTGATGCCGTAGATGGACTATGAGGGAGCCAGAGATGCTCAAACATTGCCTCAACGTGTGGTTCCGACTGAAGATACGGGCGTATTGAGATATCACCTAGTGAATCATGTGGGGGTGCAACGGATGTTGGCGTCTGGTTGATTTATACAAGCTGTGAAGGTTATTATTGTGGATCATCGGACGTTGTGACCTATGACTTCACGCCGTCCACTATCAATGGGTGGATTGCGGGGTCATGTATTATATCAGTTTTGGGCCTGAAATGTATATATGTGGTACTGAAAGGTTCCCTAAAATTTACACATGTTTAAGGCCTGAGATTTTGTAGAGGATAAGGTTGGGACTTGCAGTATGTTCGCCTCCTTAATAATCCTATACTTCAATACCAAAGGAGTTATAGAAGCAACTCTAAATTTATAGAAGGTCCACTCAGCGTGGACGTCACTGTTGCGAATTTTGGGGTGCTTCGGAGTAAGTACGCTTGTTGACGAGAGTCTGGACTATGTGGTTCGTGATAAGATTTGTCTGTATGGAGCTCTACTTTCGTGATCGTTGTGTATAAATAAGGGTAAGGGTTACCCTAAAGAAGAATTGAAGAGTTTGTTAAGAAATTGGTCAGCTCAACAGTATTGATTCATCATAACAAAAGAAGAAATTTGCCTTGGGAGAGATAATTCTCCACCAGTGTTCGTGGCAAGCCTATGAAGAGGGCAGACCAACCAATGCAACACCGCCTACTTGGCTGAGTTCTCAGAAACGCATTTGAAAGAGTTTGTTTTCTAGACTCTCCGTAATGCGTGGCGCATAGGGTTTGAACGGTTGCGTCATGTCACCATTGACGATGTCAGAATATGCCATCAAGTTCAATAATTTAGCCCGCCATACTCCTACTTTTCTTCCTACACCCACAGGGTGAGTCCATAGACTCATTAAAGAACTCAATTATGATCATAAAATTTTGTACGACTCGGGAGCTACAAGCTGATACTTCATTGCTGCTAGTTGTACAAATTACCAAGATATTAGAATGCGTTCGGGATGAGGAAAAAAGGAAACTAAGGAGACCAAGACATCTCAAGGTTCTGGGGGATTCAGTGGATTTTACTTTACAAGTATAAATCATTATGGAGGGGGCTCGGGCAGTCGGCCAGCCCAGTCCGCAATCGGATTACTCGGGGTATTCCAGTAAGTTCTTTTAATGCACCACCGACATGAGTTCCTACAATGGTTATTCCAGTTATCTGGCATAGACTCAATATGAGCATCCTAACCCGCAAAAGGGTTGTTATGAATACGGTGATACTAGGCACATCATGAGAAAAATTGTCAAAAACTTGGGAGAGACTTATTTCATCAAAGCACTCAGGCTACGTGCCCCATTGCAGTTACTACACCACCCACACGACCAGTTAGGGGTGGAGGACAGACGGGTAAAAAGCGTCCTAGAGGTGGAGACCCAGCTGTTGATATATTTATTTTACGGTATGGTGGAGGTCGCTACATCAGATGGTGTCGTTACAGGTACAACCTATATTTAATATAAAGAAATAATTTCCTTAAGTTGATTCGGTTCTCAGTATCGAAACGAGTCTTCCTATTGTGCTCCACTTATGAGTGAGCTTCATAATTCTATAATTTACGTATGTGTTTACCCCTGTTGGGAGATTTTATGGAGATAACTATGCCTATCATTTTGTGTTGGTCACTAATAAGAGCTGCGAGGCTAAATGTGGCTTTCTATTACTCATTTCGGTAAATTTTGATGTAAATTCAGAATAATTAATTACAAATTATGAATTATATGCCCTACCGATGTGAGGTTCATTATGTGATGTGATTTGGTGTACGAAATTATTTAAAAGGAGAAAATAGAAATTTTCAATTGGCACGATGTGCATATTACTTGTGATTCAGAACTGAGGACGAGATCCTCACATTTTTATATAAATTGATATGTTTAAACCGGGCTACGAGCTGCGGTGGAAGTTATATAAGGACGAGATCCTTGTGAGAAAAATTCTTGTGTTTAAGTTCTCCCTTGTGAAATTAAATTTGTACTATAGTACTAATAGGGAGTCATGCCTGTTAGGCTTATTTGAAAATTCTTATATGAAATTCTATGTGCATAGTTGTCAAATTCGTGTTGTAATTATTAATTTTTAACCTACGAGGTAGGTGCCCGCCTAGGTGGCGTTAAATATGACTCGTTAATTCGGGTAAATAATTACGAAGTCTTCATGCCTCGCATCTAGTTATCAGTATTATGAAGGTTTGCAACGAGATTTTTGTTAACATGTGGTTAAATGACAATTCTGTAATTGATTATGAACAACTATTAAGACCAAATTGATCAAAGAGGGTGCCCCATTTACAGGGTCAGACGAGTGTGAGTTAAGCTTTCAGAAGCTCAAGATCACTTTGACTCCGACACAAGCGTTGGTATTACTTACATGTTCAAAGTCTTATACTGTATATTGTGACGCGTCGCGTATTTGTCTCGGCGCGATGTTGATGCAAGACGGTAGGTTGATTGCCTACGCGTCTAGACAGTTAAAGGTACAAAAAAAAAATTGGTCCACGACCTTGAGTTAGCAGCTATTGTTCGTGCCTTGAAGAATTTGGCTCCATTATTTGTACGGTGTCCATTGTGAGGTCTACACCGATCAACGAAATCTACAATATCTGTTTAAATAGAAGGATCTTAATTTGCGGCAGCGGAGATGGTTGGAGTTACTTAAGGATTATTATATCACCATTCTCTATCATCTTGGGAAGGCTAATGTAGTGGCCGATGCCTTGAGTCATAAGGCGGAGAGTTTGGGCAGCTTAGCATATTTACCGGTAGCAGAGAGGCCTCTAGCCTTGGATGTTCAGGTCTTGGCCAACCAGTTTGTTAGACTGGATGTTTCCGAGTCGAGCCGAGTTTTGCTTGTATGGTTTCTCAGTCTTCTCTTTATGACCGTATCATGGAACGTCAGTATGATGACCCCCATCTGCTTGCCTTTAAGGATACAGTTCAGCACGACGATGCCAAGGAAGTCACAATTGGAGATGAAGATGTATTATAGATGCAGGACAGGCTATGTGCGCCTAATATAGATGGTTTTCGTGAATTGATTCTCCAGGAGGCTCACAGTTTGCGGTACTCCATACATTCGGGTGCTACGAAGATGTAGCAGGACTTGAGGCAACATTATTAGTGGAGGAAGATGAATAAAGACATAGTGGAGTATGTAGCTCGGTGTCTAAATTGTCAACAAGTAAAATATGAGCATCAACGACCGAGTGGATTGCTTCAGAATTTAGTGATTCCAGAATGGAAATGGGAAAGGATCACTATGGATTTCGTTATTGGGCTCTCACAGACTCAGAGAAAGTTCAATGCAGCTTGGGTGATTATGGATAGACTGACCAAGTCAGCTCATTGCAATCCTATGATGACTACCTACTCTTCCGAGCAGTTGGCTCGAATCTATATTCGCGAGATTGTCAGATTTCATGGCATACCGTTATCTATCATTTCTGACCGGGGTACGCAGTTTACATCACGGTTCTGGAGGGCAGTACAACGTGAGTTGGGTACTCGGGTAGAGTTGAGTACAACATTTCACCCTCAGACGGACGGGCAGTCCGAACGCACTATTCAGATACTGGAGGATATGCTTCGTGCGTGTGTGATAGATTTTGGGGGTGCTTGGGATCAGTTCTTACCACTTGCGTAGTTTGCTTACAACAATAGTTGTCAGTCAAGCATTCAGATGGCTCCGTATGAGGCCTTGTATGGTAGGTGGTGCCCGTCCCCAGTGGGTTGGTTCGAACCGGGCGAGACTAGGCTATTGGGTACAGACTTGGTTCAGGATGCCTTGGAAAAGGTTAAGTTGATTCAGGATTGACTTCGTACAGCCCAATCTAGACAGAAGAGTTATGCGAATCGGAAGGCTCGTGATGTTGCATTCATGGTTGGTGAGCGGGTATTGCTCCGGGTTTCGCCTATGAAGGGTGTGATGAGGTTCGGGAAGAAGGGCAATTTGAGCCCTAGGTATATTGGACCTTTTGAGATTCTTGAGAGAGTTGGAGAGGTGGCTTACAAACTTGCACTACCACCTAGTCTCTTTGTCGGTCATCCGGTATTCCATGTTTCCATGCTTCGGAAATATCACGGCGATCCGTCTCATGTGCTAGACTTCAGTTCGGTTCAGTTGGACAAGAATCTATCTTATGTTGAAGAACCAATGGCTATTTTGGATAGGCATGTTCGAAAGCTGAGGTCAAAGAACATTGGTTCCGGGAAGGTTCAGTGGAGGGGTCATCCGGTCGAGGAGGCGACTTGGGAGACCGAGCATGATATTCGCAGCTGTTATCCACACTTATTCACCAGCTTAGGTACTTTTTCTAACTCCATTCGAGGACGAACGTTTGTTTTAGAGGTGGAGAATGTGATGACCCAAAATGTTATCTTTAAATTTAATAATTAATTTTATATTCTAAGACCTCGAAAAGCACTATTTATCATTCCTCGACTTGCGTGCACAGTCCGTAAAATTTTCTGGAAAGTTTTCAGGTATAAAATGAATTAAAATGTGAATTAGAGCTTTAAAACTCAATTGAGTTTACTTTGGTTAATATTTTGAGCAAATAGACTCGGATCAGTGTTTTGATAGTTTTGGTAGGTCCGTATCGTGATTTGGGACTTAGGCGTATGCCCGAAATCAAATTCCGAGGTCCCTAGCCCGAGATATGGAATTTTGATGAAAAATTAAAAGTTTAAGTTCAAATAGTGACCGGATGTCAAATTATGTGCAAACGACCCTAGAATAGAATTTTGATGATTCCAACAGCTCTGTATGGTAATTTTGGACTTAGGAGCATGATCGGAATTTTATTTGAAAGTCCGTAGTGGAATTAGGCTTGAAATGCCGAAAGTTGAATTTTTGGGAAGTTTGACCGAGGGGTTAACTTTTTGATATCGGGGTCAAAATCCAATTCTGAAATTTTTCATAGCTCAGTTATGTGATTTATGACTTGTGTGCAAAATTTGAAGTCATTCCGAATTGATTTGATATGTTTCGACACAAGATATAGAATTTGAAGTTCAAAGTTCATTGATTTTGATTTGAGGTGCGATTCGTCGTTTTGATGTTGTTTGATGTAGTTTGAAGCCTCGACTAAGTTCGTATGATATTTTGGGACATTTTGGAATAATTGGTTAAGGTCCCGAGGGTCTCGGGTGGATTTCAGAAGGTAAACGGAATGGATTTCGGACAAAGAGTGAAGAAATTTCTGTTGCAGAAATTTCGTGCGTGGAGCCAACTTTGGAAGCTTATATATCGCAATTCATAAGGAACCAGAATATTTTCAAAACATGGCAGTTGTATCCGTTTGATTATAGTTTCCAAAAAGTTAAACCATTCATTATTTGGATATTTGTACAGAAAGTTATGATAGATTGAATGAAGGCTGGTAGAATAGTTTCGCCAGAAATTTCTGATGCGTGGAGCCGACTTTGGAAGCTTATATCTCGCAATTCATAAGTAATCAGAACATTTTCAAAACATGAAAGTTATAGTCGTTGGATTATAGTTTCCAAAATATTAATCCATTTATCATTTGGACATTTGTACATGAAGTTATGATCAATTGAAGGAAGGCTGGTAGAGCAGTTTCTGATGGACTTTTAGTGACGAAAAATGGACTTTTAGTGAGGGAAAATGGACTTTTAGTCACGGAAAATGAACTTTTAATGACGGATTGGCAGAAACTTAAGGACCAAAAATGGTCTTTTCATTCATTTCGTTTTGGATTTTTGGAGCACGGTTCTTGGGCGATATTTAGGCGATTTTTACGGGAAAACATTAGGGTAAGTGTTCATTATCCTATATTGATTATATTTCATGATTCCATACTCATTTACATCATAAATCCGTGAATTTATGGAAGAAAAATCAAGATTTTTGCAAAATCTTCCAAAAACAAAAATTTAAGATTTGGAGGTCGAGTTGTTATCGAAATTTGGTAAAATTGGTATGGGTGGACTCGTAATTGAATGGGTTGTCGGATTTTGTAAGTTTTGCTGGATTCCGAGATGTGGGCCCCACGGGCAAATTTTGAGCTAATTTTGGATTTT
The DNA here is from genome assembly GCF_000390325.3 of Nicotiana tomentosiformis. Classification (NCBI taxonomy): domain Eukaryota; kingdom Viridiplantae; phylum Streptophyta; class Magnoliopsida; order Solanales; family Solanaceae; genus Nicotiana; species Nicotiana tomentosiformis. The sequence goes on from NC_090820.1 coordinate 100,145,919, forward strand.
ATTAAAAATATAATATTTTCTTATGAAATTGATTACTATAATTTTTGTTGACTGTATCGAATTAATTATGACTAGATACGAGTCGATCGGAGTCGAAAAATCGAGAAAAAAATATAATATTTGGTTAAATTGGAGCAAGTCGAGGTAAGTGACTTGTCTAACCTTGTGTGGGAGAAATTTCCCCTAGGATTGGTATTGATGTGATTATTAAAATATGTTGAAAGTCGTGTGCACGAGGTGACGAGTGTGTACACGGGTTAAATTGCGAAAGATTATATTTTTAAATTGTGTAGATCACTGTTGCGCATTTATTAAATTATTTTATCTTGTTATATTCTTCATCATTGATGTGAGATATATACTTCAAATTTGTTTGATCTTTTCTTACTAATTGTTTTACCTGTTTAGTTGAAACTTGGTTTCTTTTATTCTGTGCATTATTTGAAGGTTGATTTTCTTTAAATTAAATATTATTAATATGAAGTATTTGACATTTTTAAACTTGATATTGAAGCAACGTAGTAAAGATTTTGAAATATTATTTTCCTAAATTATTTACTCCTGAATATTTTTATACTCATTGTGAGGGAGCCGTGAGCTCTTTATTGTGGAAGAATATTATTGTTGAATTATTTTGACATGAGCCGTGAGCTCTTTATTGTGGAAAAATATTATTGTTGAATTATTTTGACATGAGCCATGAGCTCTTTATTGTGGAAAAATATTATTGATGAATTATTTTGACATGAGCCCGAGCTCTTTATTGTGGCAAACTATTATTGATGATTTATTTTGGCATGAGCCGTGAGCTCTTTATTGTGAAAAAATATTGTTGTTGAATTATTTTGGCAAGTTAAATTATTTGAGCACTTGAGGTGCAAATTGTGATATATTGTGATATTGATATGCATGCGGTGGTATAAGGTTTGGGTGTCGAAACGCATGCGGTGAGATAAGGGTGGCTTGATACATGTGGCCAGTAGGGGTGACTACTAGAAGTCATGCGGTGTGATAAGGGTGGCTAAAACGCGGGATGCTATTTCGGAAAAAAATATTTTTTTTAAATAAATTGTGAAGGCTCCCGCGGTGATATAAGGAAATGAGGTATTGTGAAATTATTTATAATTTAGGACTACGAGGCGGTACCTCGGTAGTGCCCTTGTTGATATTGATTTATGGCCATAATTGCTTTCGATTAATTGTTGTGATTTTCATAAAGTTGAAGAAAATTCTGTTTTGATTCCACGAGATATTATTTGTAATTATTTGGTGTCATTAAATGTGACATATTATTTGATTCATTTCCAATGTCATTTTATTTTACTACATTGATAAACATTTTACCATGCCATTATTATATTCCAGTAGGGCCTTACCTGACCTCGTCACTACTCTACCGAGGTTAGGCTTGGCACTTACTGGGTACCGCTGTGGTGTACTCATACTACGCTTCTGCACATCTTTTTGTGCAGATCCGGGTACATTTTACCAACCTAGACGTCAGTGAGTTACCTGCGCACGGAGAGTTCGAGGTATATCTGCCAGCGTCCGCAGACTCCGGAGTCCCCTTCTATCATTTTATGTTGCTTCCTTATATTTTATTTAGACCTTGACATATAGAGACATTGAGAATAAATTCTTAGAAGCTTGTGACTTATTTCTACCGGGTTTTGGGAGTTGAAATTGTTTGAATTGTAGTTTATTTATTTCAGATATTTATTATTATTCTGCATTGATTACCTAGTCTTAGAGACTAGGTGCCATCACGACATCCTACGGAGGGAATTTGGGGTCGTGACAGACCGAGACCGTTTGGTCCCGGGCTAAACGGTCCCAGCCCGCGGGCTAAATGGGCTAAGTGGGCATAATGGATTTTTATTTTAGAAAAAATTAAATAGATATTAGAGACAAAAGGATGTTAAAAAAATATCTAAGGCAATGCTTTGTAAATTTTATTATAGAATTGTGACCTAAATTTTATTTAACATCCTAAATTTTAATATTCAATATTTAATTACGAATATAGCTTATATATATATATATATATATACACACACACACTATACTATACTATATATACACACACACACTATACTATACTATACTATACTATATATACATCTTATATCGAATATAACTTATATATATACTCTACTATACGTACATCTTATATAGCTTATATACTATACACTTAGTGTGTGTGTGTGTGTGTATATATATATATATATATATATATATATATATATAGAGAGAGAGAGAGAGAGAGAGCTTATATTATACATTTAGTATATATACTATACTATGCTATATTATATATTTAGTATATATATACTATATTATACTATATACCTTATCGAATATAGCTTATATATATATATATATATATATATACATTTTATATCGATATATATATATATATATGCTTTTTAGTAGTAACATGAAAGGACCAAAGTATAGTACTTTTTAGCTGGTATAAATATGGGATGATGGAAGATCAAGTTTTAGCTCAACTCAGATTACAGTTTTAACTAATTTCCCTCTCTTAGATATATTATCCTCTCTATCGGCTAGCTACAACAGTAACATAGCTAAATATAATGTCGCTTAAAATCACAGCAGAGAATTTGGCAGCTTCGTTGGGACCGTTTGGCCGCTAAGGGACCGATCCCGATCCCTGGCGGGCTAAATGGTTTCGTGCCTGGCAGACCCAAAGCATAGGATCGGCCCACAAGATCGGTCCAGGCTCACTAAAACCGGGCCAAATGGGACCGGCCCACTTGCCACCCTTATTGCGTCGTGACACTTTTCTACCCAACTTATTTTAACCGCCCTGGCTAACTGCACTAAGATATGTTTTAGCATTCTCAATACAAGTTAACTCTTTCCACTTCCCCTTATAAAACAAAGTAGAACAAGTTAAGTTTCATTTATAAAGAAATACCATATTAGAAGTATCTAAATTCATAAATTTATGTTTCTTTTATAGCTTTTGTTTTTTGGTGAGTTAGTGATGGATATCAGAAAAGTCTCTTCCTACTAACTACACACTTGAGTTCTAAAGAAAGGGGAAACATATGTAACTGCAATAACTCCACTTCATTCTCATATGTATTCCCCTTAGGCCTTAGATATGTAATTACTGAATAAACTAAGAGTTGAAATTATGCAAATTTTTTGGTTCACTAAGACCACAATAACGTCATGCGTTGACAAGGAAATCTTCATATATTTAATTCAGAAACCAAGTTTACCTAAAGAAAGATTAGGTGAAATTCCTGAAGAATAATATCAAGAACTGGCCTAACCTAATACCCGGAGTGTAGCTAGGTGGGCGGAAGGGTTTTTTGCCGAAATCTCTCATCCGTAAATTATATTGTATATATACGATTAAATATTTTTTTTATGTAAATATATTAGATGTTAAATTCTCTTAAATCACGTAGTAAAAATCTTGCTTAGGCCGCTATCAGATACGTCAATTATAATACCTAAGTCTGTGTCCTAAAAAGGAGAATCTCATTTGACTAGCATCAACCTTTGCAACTACTCTTTCCAAAAAAATAAAATACTCTACCCCCAAGAAAAAACAAAGTTGAATTAAGAACGTATCTAATTTAGATGTAAACTTGAATATTGATTGCTTAATTTTTAAATAACATCTACATATTTTGAACTCCATAAAAAATACTGTAAATTGCAATTTTTATAGTTAATTTTTCAAAAAATGCATTTGAGGAAAAAAGCTTTGCTGGAAAAAATAATAATTGTATGACTTTCCAAGTAATAATAATGTAATTAATTTCTTTAAAAGCCAAAGAATATATTCTTTTAGTTACTTAAGACAATTGATACAATTTCCTTGTGGCTGCGCATGGTTATAAAACGTGACATGGTATTGTATGATTTTTCAAATCATATTATAAGATATTTTTATTTTTGTTCTTTTGTGAACATCTAGAAATGTTGAACCAAATCACAATAGCAGTTCTAACTTCTATTTTGGGAGTTTATTACTTGGCATGTACTTCTTGGAGGTAATAACGTTGACCATTTTCGAACAATGGATTTGATCACCTCATTGTTTGACTATAAGGGCGCATATAGGCGGAACTAAGATTTGAAACTTATTGATTCGAGACTATAATCCTTTAAAATTACTGGGTTCTAAATTAATAATTTGTACATATTCATTAGATTTCTTAATGCAAATATAGGGTTTGAACAAAAGCTATTGGGTTCGGCCGAACCCGCAATCAACATTGTAGCTCCGCCCCCGAGGGCGCGACAGTAATCCAAAATGATAA